>NC_056740.1:238437007-238622007 GCF_019279795.1 Protopterus annectens | reverse complement strand
AAGCATAAAATACACATAAAAAGACTTTTAACTAAAATTGCTTTCGGCTACCTAATGCAATAAAATCTTTGTCAGGTCTGTGACAAGAACTGAAATCAAGAAAAAACACACAACTATCTAACCGTGAACATAATCTAACTAGAACACTATAAATATAAAAACACATCTGTCTAGTAATATCATCTAGTAAATATCCTTCCATGTGTATTGTTGTTGTTGTTTGTCTTTCGGCTTTTCCCGGTAAGGGGTCGCCACAGCGGAACTCCGGTCCTTTAATGATTGGCAGTAGATTTTTACAAAATGCCGAGGTGCCAGCTCGACGCCTAACCTTCAATGAAGGCATGCCCATTTACACACGCATGTCTTTCGAACACTACCCACCCACGGGGAGGACATGCATGTGTATTAGTGTTCATAAAAAACTAAGTAATAAACAGCTCAGAAAAAATGTCAGTGCTTTGAAAAAAAAAAACTATCATTACAGTTTTCATGTTTACAGCCCCAAAACATGTTTATACAATGAAAACTAGTAGAAAAACTATACAGAAAACAGTGGATGAAGTAAACTAGTAATGTATACAAGTGTGCAAGTGTGTGCATGAACATCCAGCAGTATGGTAAATAGCGATACTACACGTTAATAGTGGTATGAGAAAAATGTGTGTTTTAAATTTACCGTTTAAATCTCTGATGTGATGCCATAAGTCTAATTAAAGCAGAATTGAGGTTAAAGTAACTAAACATATATACATTTACACACATTCTATACTTAATTTTTATTATTATATAATATATTTTAGTAGTACAAATATTTCCTCAAAAGATCCCCTAAAAAACTTTACATATTTTGTGGCAGCTTACATAAATTCAATACACTTTTAATAGAGCAGTAATAGTTAAGTCCTGGTTTTCCGAATGCATTTAATTTCAAATGCCAGCATAATTCTTTTTTTTTCTCGAAAACACAATTGACAATTCCCTTCAAGCTCATCCATCTCCACACTGCCAAGAGTGATTAATTTAAAACCAGAATGTCTGGGGTGTTCTAATAAGTGTTTGTATAACTTTGCAATATTTAGTTTGACCATAACATGCTGTAAGTCAGTGGTCCATGGAGTGTTCCATTACATTTTCTGGCTCCTCCATTGCCATGCTGCCTTTCCCCCAGTTGTTCCACTTAAACAAGACTACATTTTAACTAAGAACCTTCCTAAAATATTATTTTCCCCACATGCTGACATCACTGAAAGTTCCGTGAGCTTTGCCGTCATTGAAGACAACATAAGGATAGCATGAGACTTTAATATATGTACTACACTATATATGTGAGGGTCCATTCATTAAAATCCGTGGATGCACTCCCATACTATCCATATGTGCCATCTCCAATGGAAGGCATAGAATTATGTGGATGTACATTTTTTTTAAGAAATTGGTTGTAGATGATTATCACTGTTGAAGTCACACACCCAACCCCATGTGCAGAAATGGGAAAAAAGGATGGAAACCATCCACATATAGGTATGATAAAGTTAAAAATATTCACTGACATACTTAAGTTGTGAAACCCCTTGAGATGTGTGTGTGATATATGTACACTTCAAAAACAGTGTATTTTTTATAATCATACTGTAGATCAGAGCAGGTTTGATTTTATCTACATTTTACTTTGTCAAAATTCATATGGTCGAAACCACATGACTGACAACTTAAAATATTAAAAACTAACCCCCAAAAAAGGAAATGGAATTTCTGCAGCAGGGCAAGCACCCCTGCACCCCCTAGATGAGGGAGTGTATTTCCCATCTCATTGTGACTTTTATATACTAACTCCCAAATTGCGCTACAGTGAGGAAAAGGGTACATTCCCTGATCGCCACAGTACTGCCACCTCTGTGCAATTCCATTTCCATTTATTAGTTAGTTTTCAGTATTTTTAGTTGTCGATCATGTGGTCTCGACCATTTGAAGTTTGACAAGGCAAAATATTGATAAAGTAACATAAACCCAATCAGAGTACAAATGATGGTGTACCCTTTTATGAATATTTAATTTTTGTATACTATATGATGCTATAGTGACTGATCATATTCGTTTATTTATGTTGGTGAATAATGCCACTCTGTCAGTGACAGCGGTATCATTTGTAGCTTTCCTGAAGTATTTGATACCTTGTCAACAGGGTGTATAAATCTTACAGTATATGTAACTCATGAGAGATTCGACTGAGATTGAATGTTGGCTAGATATGAAATATGCAACATAAACTGATTTTAGATATGTGGGCAGTGAAGTAGAGTGACACGGCTGAAGATTAGTACAAATTACTGAATGTAACAAGGTGTGAGTTCAGGTATTTAGCAGAATGAAATGATTCTTATCCATTCTAAGTAGTTCATTTTTTCCCCCAAAATGTTTTTATTCATTTTATAACACAATAACTTAAAAGTGTAGTAAAAAGAAAAAAATAAATAAGCTATATACAATGTCCATAACAACTAAAAAAATGAAATATACATAGGGGAACACTTAATAGTTCTCTAACAGGTTAGACAATTTTGTCCAAGCAATTAAATGATGGGTTGGGTTGTTAATCCTTCCTTTTATAGTAGCAGTCTCATTCTTGCAAATGTATTTCACAAGATCAATAAACTCAACTTTAAAGACAAGACAGGAGTAGATTGGGATTTCCAGTTTTTAGTAACAATTTTCCTTCCTATAGAGAGGATAGACCATAGTAAAAATGTTTGTTTTTTAGGAATGACTTCAGGAACAGGGACATTGAAAAGGATAAAGGAATCAAAAATTGTTCATTTGCCATTCCATAGAGCTTTACAAAGATATTTAAAGTCTAACCAAAATGGGAAAATTATTTTGCAATTAACAACCATATGTATACAGTCAGCATTGTGGTGTCCACATTTCCAGGATTTCATTTCATCTTTCTTGTACATTATTGCTAGTCTATGTGGAATGAAAAAACATGTATGTAAAAATTTCCATGTGTGTACATGCCAAAACAGGGAAGATGTAGATTCCTTCACTGACTGTAAACAAAGTTTTTTTATCTTTGTCTGAGAATACTTGTCTATTAACGTCACTTGAATAATTCCAAAAAGAAAAATCTGTTTTGCTAAAATCATTTCTGAGAATTTTGTAAATAACAGATATGTATGAAGTGTTCTTGAGTGAGCTATTAATAATCATTGAGATAAAATCCAAGATTTTTAAGTTACTCTTATTGTATACCTCTAATGAGGGTACAAACTTAGTATGTATAAAATCCTTACAAGTTTGGATGTTTAGCCAATTGCAAGTTTGCAAACTATATCTGCTGATCAAATTGTCTGAAGAACTTATTTTATTAACTGAGAGAAATTGATTGCAATATAATAGGCCACCCTTCGTAAATTCATTTTCTGAGTATCAAAATATATCAAACATTCATTTGGGTAACCAGTAGGAAACACAATTATTAATAACACAGTCAGTGAAAGTCTCTCCTCCACCCTTGCTGTTGTCCCCTGTTGAAATAATTGCTGTTCCTGTTGTTCTAAACATTGTAGTTCTGCCTGCCCCAGGGGGTCCGTTTTCCTTGATTTTTCAGTCTCTCGGACCTCCTTAGTTGTTGTCCCTCCTCCAAAAAATAATCATTATTAACCCTGTTGTTGTCAAACCCCCTTTCACCGTCAGAACTACTGTTCTGAGTTTTTTCAGTATTTTGAGGGCTGTTCTCATACACACTACCCTGTGGCTATTTTCTCCCTATATATGCTTGATTATTTAAATAGTCAGCCCTGTCTCCATCAAGCTTGCATTGCTTTCTCAAACAGTTCTCTTTTTCAAAATTGTTAATGGCTTTCAGTACATTCTCATATTTAAATCTGTATTGCTCAATAAGTAAATCTGAAATAATAATTTAATTTAAAACTGAAGTCTCATTTTGCAAAAGAGCCAACTTACTGTTGTTGTTTCTGATAATGATGTATTTCAACAGGGGACAACAGCAGGGCTGGGGGATACTTATTAATAAAGTCTTAATTCACTAGAAAACATATACTTTTTAAACAGCAGCAATATTTGGTTTATAAGAAGTGTGAGAACAAGTTTTGACCTTTCACTTTGAATGTATGTTTTTAAAATCCATATAAAGATGTTTGTATGTATTTGAGTATATGGTTCAAGCAATGTCCTGTTACTGTTAAGAAGTAAGGTTTCATGTATTGATTTCCAATATGAAGTATAAGAAGTATCATTCCAAAGCAAAACTATGTTAATAAATGTGGAGTTTAAATAAAAATCAATATTTGGAAATCCTATACCTCCTTCATCCCAGCTTGTGGTATGCCAGAGAAGATAAATTCTTGTTTTTTTGGGATACCAAAGGAAATTAAGTAATAAGTTACTAATTTTCTGTTTAATTTTGACAGGTGAGTGAATTATTAGAGCTTGGCCAATGAATATGATTTTAGGTAACAGTATCATTTTGATTAAAGTTAGTCTGTCTTCAAATGTGTAGAAGAGTCTGTTCCAACTGTCTGTTAGACTAGTAATTACGTTTATAAGTTGTTGGTAATTAGATTCAGTAATGATACCTAGATATTTAATATGCATGCCCTCCCAGTTTGTCTGTTTTTGGTCTAAGTTTCATAGTAACATTTTTATTCACTAGAAGTGCCTGTGTTTTGTTGTGATTTAATTTTAGACCAGAGATGTTTGCAAAGAAGTTTAGATTATGTAATAGGTGATCTACTGAATTTTCAGTGTCATTAGAAGTTATTAGTAGGTCATTAGCAAACAGTTGTATCTTGGGGGATAATTTGTGTGGCACTTTATACTCTTTATATCCTTTAACATTATTTCTAACATAATTTGTGTTAATTAATAATTTGGGTTTATCTGTGTTATTAATATGGTGTTTGGATAGTTTCTTTTGAATATTATTGGCAAGAAAGTTGTCTATACTTTTATCACGTGTAAATGAGTTATTATTATTAATATTGTAATATTTTTTAAAACATAAGATATTTTTAGATCTGTAACTTTGATAGTCTGATTATTTCTGGTATATATTATTTCTTTGATATAACTTTTCTCATTTAAATATTTAGATCTTATCTCAATCATATGCACACTCTTGAGATTAATTGAGTAGGATTGTAATCTGATTTTTTTCTAGATTTATTGATATTTTATGCCACATGATATCCTGATATTCTTTATTCAGTTTTATATGTCAGCTAATGCAGATTTGTCATTTGATGTAAATTTTAGTTTTAGTTCATCAGTTTCTTTTGTATGTCTGCCATTTTTTAATCCCACTCTTTCCTTTTATTTATATACCAACTTTTGATTTTAGCATGTAAGACTACCTTTAAAGTGTCCCATAGGATAATATCTGAAACATCTCCATTATTATTGGTGTCAAGGTAAAGCTTTATTTCATCTAGAAACCATTCTTTAAATCCTTGTACTGTTACTAGATATAAGCAGGTAGTGTTTGGCAGAAGTTTAAGGGGTCAGTATTAAGTGTTACATTGAAGGTGATAGCATTGTGGTCAGACACAGGCCATGATGTCTGCATTACATTATCATTCTGGCCAGTAAAGAACTGTTTACAAAGACTTTGCATATGTTAATCTGTGTGACAAATCTGTAAGAATAGTGAGAATACTTCAGGGAGGATAATATTTTTATAACCGTCAATGTCAATTAGGTTTCTGTCTTTTATTTAGTTGAAGTGCTTGGCAACAAGGGACATTTTGAAGGGCTTACAGCTTGTGGTATCAGTGGAGGACAAGAAACAATTAAAATTACCTGCTAATAGTAACTAATCTTTAGACTTTAATGTTATGATGTCTAAATGTTTTTTCACAGTTTTAGTCCCAATACCCGCTATCAAGTAGGTGTTTGCAAAAGTGAACATCTTTTTATCTAGTTTTAGTATGACTAAAGCAAGCATACCATCATTGCTTGAGTATGAGTCAACTATTTCTGGAATTCTCATTGATTTTCTGTGTAATATTAGGACATCTCTTCTTTTATGGTTGTAGTTTGAACTTATCAAAGTCTTATAATCCATAAAGGTTAATTTGTTTAGATATTCTGTTATTGAGTGGGATTCCTGAATTAATGCAAAATCTGCTTTTATGTAGCATTAAATGTTTGTTGACACTACTCCTGTTCAGCCCATTGACATTAATAAATATAATGTTAAATATTTTCAAAATGGGACTTGTTAGACTCTATGATTTTATGTACTATCCACATCTGCTGCATCAGTTATTTTCCTTTTCTTCGGCTGGATGGTTTACTCTTGTACGGACCTACGTTTTACTAGCACTGCACTTTGTAGTGCTTAATGAAGATGGGAGCATTGAATAAAATTAGCAAGAAATGGGTTTGTTTTGCACTTTGACTTGTACATCATATTGGCTTTTTAAGAGGGAGGACTTGTTACAGACTTCTAAACTAGTTTTGGCACAGTGTATCATAAGCTAAGCTTGGCTAACTTCTTGTTTGCTTTTTGTTTAATATCAGAATCTGTTGAATTTGTCTTTCCTCACTACATTAATTCAGTCAATATGCTTTCTTTAGATTTTTATGCTTTTTTCCCCTGACTTTAACTGCTTTCTTCTCCACTTAATTCAATGCTGCTGTTGATTATCACAGTTTGTAAAAGGTTTTGGGTTATGCACAAGCACAGTTTTATTTTTATACACGCTTTATGGTACAAGTGATTACAAGTATAAATAGCAAGTGTTATCCCTCTTTGTAGCTTATGTTGTGTAAATGTGTACAGCCTACGTTTGTGTGAATATAAATGTAGTTGTGTGATGTTTCCCGTAGGCTGTCCAGGGAAAAGATGTCTCTAATGTTGTCAGAATCCATTGCTTCATCAGAACCACGTGTTGCCCACCTCTAAGTGTCTGTCCCCCTCTTGATTGTGTATAATTTACCAATAAATAGATATTATGTAGCTGTATCATTTTTATCTTGTAGTAATTGTCATGGTAACAAAGTGCAACAAACAAGTTGCCTAGTAGCAGTTGTCATTTTCATTATTCTAATCAAGATGCTGTGTAATTTTCTTCTCTAGGTTTACATTATTTTTGACTTTGAGCCAAACTACTGCATGAGGAATTTAGAATTAGCAATAAACTGTTTGAAATACTTGCTGTTTTCTCCTCTTTTTTTTTTTCTTGGTATGAGACTTTGGCAGTAAAAGCAGGAGCCACAGCAAGACAGCAGATCAAATGTCAACACAATCATGTGTGACTGAATTTATATTTGTAAGACACGCAAGTCCACTAACCACATTTTTGGTAGTAGTGCATTTGTATTTGTAAGACACAGTACACACAGGGTTCACCAGCTACAATTTTGGTAGTGAAGTGCATTTTCACTTTAGAACATGAGTGACACTGCCACTCTTTTTTTTTAAATATGCAGACATTTTGTACGGATAAAGTTTAATTTTGAGTATCCATTCAGATGTGACAATAAGATTGTGATAATACTAGAGAATTAAAACCAATGCTTTGATTTAAATTATTTTTTCATTTGAATAAGTGGTGCAAAACAATGTATATATCAATGCAATGAAGCAAAGTCTGTAGGATTTACAGGAAAGTGTTATGTCATTTAAGTATTGTTAATGATTTATCTATGTACTCATTTTTAAGGGAACATTCGCATCTTCCATTTTGAGAATCGTTTAATACTTTGAATGAGTTGAACAGTTCATTATGCCTTATAAATGCAATTATTTTGTGAAGAGATACCATTTATCATTTATGTTTTTACTGCTTCATTTTGGGGTTGTGGAAATAAAAGTCAGTTCTGCCAAGGAGAGATCATAAGGCAGGAAGTCATTCTAATGAAGTTAAGGTTGATAAAAGAGCTTAATATTAACTTTTACTTGTGCTTGTTTTTTGTGGTGGTTTTTCTTACTATTGTTCGTATTACTTGTCTACTCTCTGAGCATGGTCTTTTGGATTTTAATGTAATTACACACCAAGGAAATGAGCACTCAAGTCAGTTATGACATCATGTGTATGTATGTGCAGAAATAGAAAAATCTTTGCCAGTAGACCTGTTTATTTACGTAGATTGTTTATAAAAAAAATAAAAATAAATGCATAAAAACACAAAGGAGTTCACTGCTGATAAAAGTAAAATATATTGTGATTAACAAAATAAAAAAATGTGAACACTTTTATCTTGTATAAAGAAGTCTAATTTCTATAAACTTTGGAAATCATTATACAATATGAGAAATCATTGGTTTGTATGGAAAGCATAAGATAATATGAGCAAAATTCATAAATAACCCCTTTTGAACATATTGTAAAAACAGGTATGGTTCAGATCTGCCAAAGATTTAGTTGTATACTACCTGTGCTTATTTGTAACTGTGTCAAATCTTAATTTGTATTGGCTGTTTCATCCAATGAAGTATACATGGCAGGGTGGGGAGGTGAAGTTTTGTTTTATTAACTGGTTAACTGCAGCTGTCTCAGACTTTTGTTGACTATTAAACTTTAGAAACTGATTAAGCTAAATGATGTGTTAATAGCATAGTTGTATTGTCTGGCTGAAATTTTCATCTTTTTATATCTGCATGGGTAATAGTTTTGATACTACTAGTCAACTAATTTGTTTTTGTGTCTGCACAGTAACTGTATCTTGGGAAACATTTTTAAGATTTGGTTATCTGGCTTTCTCTACTAGACATAATTTTGTGGGTATCATATGGGGCTCTCCTATCCCATAAACCTTCTTGTCTGTTTGCACATTGATGCTGTTGTATCTGTCAAGTGCAGAAGGCTTGTGATACTGAAGAGTCATAGGACTGGAACAAGGAGGAGTTCATTTCTTGCTGACAAGATTGAGTCTGCCAGGTGTAGTTAGAGTTACACAGCAGTGCCCAGTGGTGAAATGTCACCAGGGCTGGGGTGTCCCTTGCCTTGTGCCACTATCTCAGACCTGTTCTCTTATTATGTATGTGGCTGTGATATGTAATGCCAGGTCAATTAAGACCAACCTGGCTATTTTATCTACTTTGATGCATATAGTTGACCACCTGGCAATCACAGAGATCTAACTGGATGAGACCTCAGCGTGTTGACTAGGTGTTGTGTATTCTGCCTAGTTATCATGCGATCTTCAGTCCCAGTTAGGCACACTAAGATAGAAGAGTGCTAAATGTATTTCATTTGATGAATGTTGCAGATGGAGAGCCTAACTTCTTTGAATTTGTATTTTTGGCCTAAGGTGAACTGCAGATTCCTCTGTGTGTACTGACTACTAAGTTAGCTTGGAGCATTTCTGCAAAAGGTCTCAGATCCTGGTGGATTTTAATACCTGGACTGATGATGAGAACTATGAGATCACTCTGGTGCTTCTGCATATAATGGAGATCTTGGGATCTTCGCTGCAGCCAATTAGTTTTGGATATTCATTGGACTTAATCTTCCTGCTTGGTGTTGAAACTGTGAATTTGGTGATGGAACCTGTATGTTGGTTCTACCGTTACCTTCTTCATTTCAGACTCACATTATGGAACTGGTGAAGACTAGAGGTCTTAGAGCAGTAAATTCTAATACTTCTGTCTGCGTCTTGACTGGATTTTTGAAGGTGTTATTGCAGATGATTTAGAGGTGCTGGTGGCAGCTTGTAATGCATCGGATCACATTGCCGTAATGACTGTGTACCCTAGACTTGTCGTTCAACATAAACTAAGATTCAACCATGAATTGCTAAAATGTGCAGGCTAGGTCAGAACATGGAATGAAGATGGTGCAAGCACTGTCAACAAACATCTTGCTTCATATCAGACAACAATCTCTTACAAAAAATGGTATTTTTGTTTCTAAATAGCTCTCTGCTAGACTAAATCTTTGGCTACACTTTTCCAAGTAGTCAAGAGACTCTGCACTCCAGCCTGTCCAAATGGGCAAGACTGTTGAGAAGCTGCATGGTTTTACAGACATGATTACCAAGACAAGATGTCCCTGTCAGGAAGATTTGCCCATTGAGCATTGTCAGTTATCAGACACTGATAACGCTGACTTATGCTGGGAGCACTTTGATTATATTGATTATGACAAGCTTATGCGTATTATTTTGACTGTGTTTGACCAGCTGTGCTTTGCATTCTGGTACTAGAAGACTGAAAAGATGCATAATTTTGCTCAGTCCAGTTATTCTCAAAATAGTTATAACATTCTTGAAGAATGGAGTGGTCCTAGCTTCATTAATATAGTATTTAATTAACCCAGTCCTTAAAAAATTTGTATTGGGATATAAACTTGCTGCTGTCTCTAACTTTCCCTTTATCAAAAAGATTATTGAAAAAGGTGGTCTACATACAGTTGTATTCTCATTTCACATGACTTATTAGGTCCTTGTTAGTCTATATTTAGATCTAGGCACAATACAGAGGCAACTCATATAAGAGTGATAATGACCTTCTGATGTTGAAGGATCAGAAACTGCATTCAGTGTTGGTCCTTCTGGTGCACCTCAAGGATTAATTTTGAGTCTCTTGTTATTCAGGGTGTAAAAGTCATTGCTAAGGGAGGTCATTGCGAGTAAGGGTATTATCAGTCTTATTTTGATGTTATTCAGTTATACCCCTCCTTTTTTCTGGAGAGTGTTTATGATTTTTTATCACTTGAAGACTGCGCATATTCTATCCTTTAGTGGATGATTCTTAATCGATGCTCAATCTGGCCAAGATTGAGGCATTTCTGGTTCACGCCACCTTCCATCCATTGATCACTCTTCTGCTCTCTCTGTTACTTGCTTATGGATGCAGTCTGAAGTATATGTCAGATCAAATGCTGTAACACTGTTTTTGTCCTGCCCTGATTACCATATTGCTTTTTGTCTTGGACTGTTGGGGAGTGATTTGGCCCACTTGCAATGTGTGCAGAATTCTGCTACTTGGCTTTTGAGTTGCATGCTAGCAACATGTCACATTCTGCCCCTGTTACAGGATCTATTCAGCCTGCCAGTTGCAGCCAAATTTGTATTTAACTTTCTCACTCTCATCTTCCATACTGTACAATATTTTGGTTCTGCCTACTAGAAAGAGTTACTCATGCCTTTTGACCCTGTAAGACAACTCTCGTCATGAGATAAGGGGCTTCTGGGTGATCTAAGGGCCTAGCTTGAGATCTCTGGAAGGATCTCTTTTGAATTTCTTGCCCCAGTCCTTAGGATTCAGCTGATGTGATGTAGTTCTCATTTAGGTCATATCTGAGATACTTTAAAATGTGCAGCTCTTCAAATCAGGCCTTAATAAAACCTTAGATATTTTGACATCATTATTGTAAATTAATTTTACTTATGGGTTTATAGCTCATTATTATTTTGTTTTTATTGTAAAATGTTTAAGTAAGCATTTAAATAAATAAGTAGTGTATCTTGGTGGCATAGAGCAAGGTTCCACTATGCAGATTACACAAGCAGCAAAACCCTGTTAGAGTAAACACAATATTACTTAGTGATTGAATTTCAAAGAAGTTTTCATTGAAAATGCAGTTTGATATCCCATAAAACATATTATTTACCGCTGCATGCTAATAAAACATTGCTGATGTTCTTAAAGATAGTGATTCATGGTGTTTTAGAGGTTCTTAGGTGAATGCCAGGCTAACTGCCCTGAAGCGCTGTTGTAAGCCTAGCCAGTAGCTCAATTTTAGACTCAAACCCTGTACCTTGTGTCTATGAGAACACCTTAACCATTATGGCACCAAAGTCACCCATTATTTTTCTCCTAATAAGCATAAATATATCCAACCAATGCACTGGATTTTTTTATGCAGTTTGAAGGTTCTTGAACCAAGTTCTGACATGGTGTATTGAAACTCTGACCATGAGACATACAACCCAAGCTCAGTTAGTGCTTTTTAATGGGGAGGCTATATTGGGGAGGGGTAAGTGTGAGCTGATGTCATCTGCTTACCCATCCTACTAGTGGAGAGATGATACAACCCTCCACAACACAAGCATCTAATGATGAAAGGTGTGATAGGCTGGGAATGCAAACTGACTCTGCCAAGGTGTGATCACATGGTAGCCTTCATTGGGTTGGTGTGGGAATGTATCCTTCCACAGGGAATGACACTATACATCCTCACATCTGCGAGTTTGAACATCAGCTGCCAAGGGAGGGCTTGGAGCTAAAATAACACAAAAAAGAATCCTGATGGCTTTGTTGATGACAGCCTCCTGTGATTGTCTGTAGCCCTAAAGAGGAAAGTGGGGGCCAGCTGACCACAGAGGGGGCTGATTGGCAGGTGGCAGGGGATGAAAAGACTATAAAAATTTTGAATGTCCAGATAAGGGTAACTGAATTTCTTAAAGAGGGATGAGATTCACATGGTTATGCAATGAAACAATCTGGGTGTCTTAGAGTGTGAACAGAGTTCAATGATATGATGAAACAGAGAATATTTATGATCATATTTAAATACCGGCTAAGTAACTGGCACTCCTAGAATTTTGAGTTCAAGAGCAGTGTAGATATTTGGACTAACGTACACAATTTTTTACTAAACATATAATTATGAATTAAATATAGTATCATAGTATTTAACTACTCAAGAATGAGGATTGCAAGCTGCTGTACTAATGTGATTTTGTGGCATAACGAGATAAAGCCACATTGTGAAGCAGACAGCCTGGGTTCAAGTGGGAGCATGGGTGATGCTGGCACAAGGTGTGGATGTGGAGGCAGGCAGCATGGTCCTCTGCTTTACTGGCATCCAGCAGATAGGCTACTTGTTTCATTTTAGTACAGCAGCACATAGGATGAGGAACAAACCTTCATGAGGTTGTGCATTTGAATATCATAGCCAGGACTGGCACATGCATAAAAGTATGATAGATCAGTTGCAGGTTTTGTGTGGATTGTTCAGGCAGCATGCTGCAGATGGACAACAGAAGGATGGATAACATTAAAAGAAATGCTCACCAAGGATGGCACCACTGCTGTAGCCAAAGTGTGTAACATTCTAGTCGGGTGACTAGTTATCTCTGACTCGGACATCTGTCCAGGAGTGGCCACTGGTTGTGGGACTAGCCTAGATCCTCAACTGGGGAGGATGAAGTTGCGCTCCATAAGTTAGTGCAGCCTATTGACAAAAAAAAGATCCAGTTAAATAAAATAAGCAGGCACTAATTCACTGAAGGAAAAAGGGAAGGTGACTATTTGTATGGTGTATATAGGTACACTTGCACTGTGATATTAGTACAAATAAAAACTAATACTGACTATCTTACCCTGTGCTGTTTTGGCAGTAAGTGAAAATAGTCTCTGTGTTAGTCAAACCTTAACTGGCAATGTCATCCCTGAAGCACCTTGCTTAATAGTTGATATGGGGGAGCAGGAGAATTCTACATCCTGTTGAGTGAAATCCAAACTTTAATATAGTTATTGACTGTCATGAAACTGATACAACAAAGAACGTTTTTGAGGCTCAGCTAAGACATTGAGGCAATAGGCAATTAGTAGCTTGGGTTTTCAGTGTGTGGTATGAATATGAAGGGAAGGCAGAGGTTAAATCCAAGGAGAGAAGTACATGAACATTTAGTAAAAGAGGAGGAGATACAAAATTCTTTTTTTTTTTTTTTTATAAGGATAGTAATCAAAAAAGTTGAACTCCTAGGCTATACCTAGATGTGCTTGGTCTCAGAGGTCATGACACTCCAAACACAAGTACAAAATGTGATGCAAGTTGCACTTACTGTACTAGCATTTTACTGTGGCATTCCAGTCATTATTCACTTTATAATGACCCAAGCTTGTTTTAAAGTCTGTGCAGGGGACAGCAACCTTCTGATTATGATACTGATCAGAGATCTAGTTGCACTTTAAAGTAGGTGAGTTATTCATCAGTGTCTTTCCAGCTGCTGTCTTACAGCAAGCTGATTATGCATGAGAGAAGTAGGAAAGAGAAGCAAAGAAAGAGGGGAGGATTAAGGAGGGAGGAATAAGAGAGAAGGCCAAGGAAAAGAGATGGCAGTGTATACGGAACCAGGTAAAATGGAGCACGAAGAGGAATAATGCTCATAAAGTGAAAGTAGTAAGAAATAAAAGCAAATGGTAGTACCCACGTAGAAGAGAGGGAAATTAGTAAGAGGGGTGAGTGATGACATTCTGGCAAAGTCTAGCTAGGTGCTGCTTATATTGCAGGTATAGGTCCATAAAAATTTCTCACCCAACCACCTCACTGATGATCCCTTTGAGAAAGCCTGGACTGTGCTTATGTGGAGCAAGAATCCAAGCAAGAATTTACTTATGCTTCCTGGACTCGTTTTCCCATAGGAGGGATCTCAAACAATACTGAAGAATACTCACTGAACAAAAGTGGGGGGGGGGCCTGACAAAGCTACTGTTGAAACAGTAACATGTTTCAATAGATTTGATTATCTTGCCTTAACTAATTCATGTATTACTATATAAAGCTGTTACCATAAACCTTAGTGTAATGGGGCCCACAACATAACATGATAATATAACTGTTTTGGCAGGGTAAAAATAATAACATTTTAAGTTAATGCAAAACTGACAGTTTGGCCTCCTCAAAGCATTTCAGAACTGTCTGTGAATCAGGATTAGATGCTTGCTGTCCCTTCCCTACAGTTAGCTTGGAAATTAGTGGCTTCACTGTGTTTGTGTGTCTGCACCCAACCTATCCATGGTCGTTAAAGAGAAAGGTCACATTAACTAGATGTTGGTGTTCAAGTCCTCATTCCAACCCCATCCATTGCTTATTGTCAGTTTCCATCAATAATGGCCTGGCATATGAAGTCTAGTCAAACCATTCTAATTATTAATGCATCAGTCTGCTGGAAGTATTGGAGGTATGCTCACTGTAATGTCACAATAGGTGAAGAAAGCTGAAGTAGCACACAGCCTGTGCCACGTAGCCATTACGTTTGAGAGGTCTGTGAGTTTGTTTGAAGGAGTATGCTGTATGAAACAATGTCAAATGCTTTAGAGAGATCTAAGAAAAGAGCAGAGATGACTTTTACCATTCTCTAAAATGAAACACAAAGTTCGGACACCCGAACCAAACTTGCAAACGCTGAAAACACTGAAATAAGCGACTGTTGAAAAAAGAAAGATGCTGCTAAGCCAAATAGATTTAAGCGCTTTCTTTCACTTTATTTGTCAACGTGAACTTCCTCAGAAAACAAGGATGCCTCCCAACATCCTGGTTTTAAAGAAATATACAGGAAATGATGTAAATCCCGATAACAATGTTGACATTTTTTTTTAAAAAATAATATATTTAAAAAACAATTATATAACCACACTTCTCGGAAAAAATTATTGTATATGTTTTAAATACATAATTGAATGTGTTGTACATCTTTGTTTGAAACCATGACACCTTGGATAAAAGCTGAATTCAGTCATCTATTATTAAAACTTTTAAAATTTTACCCTAACTGACTCATGTCTGTAATTGAAATATAGACCATTAGTGAGTAAAAACTACACTTTTTGTTATTTCTGGTGTACACAACCATGATTGACTATTACGTACTTGGAACCGTTGTTATTAACACCATGTTGACCCTAGGAATTGTAGTCAAATGGCCATTCCTACAACAATGACCAAATACAGTACAAAAATCACATAATACCTTCATGGTGAATCATTGATTCACTGATGACATCTATTTGCTGACATTAGTAGAACTTGTTGAACACAATCACAATTGGGCTTTTGAAATATCACCAAAACACATTGATGTTTATATTTGCTACACTCAATGGAAATTAACTTTCTTGACAATAGAAGAAACAACCTACGCAATTTCACAGACGTAGGCTTGAATTGTGTCTAAATATTGGAAAATTGTCTGCTACTCCACATCATTAAAACAAATTCCTCACATGAAACCTGTAAAGAAGTGTAATGATTTGTGACAATGATGTCATTCTGTGTGTGTATTTATATATACACACACACACTACCATGTGTGTATGTACCCATGTAACCATACCTATGTATTTACACTAACAAGAATCATATATAACCTATAAAGACTCTCTTTAACATCCCGAGTGTAAGTGTGTGTGTGTGCATCCTGGTTGAATGTTAATATTCCATCTAGACCCAAAACTAACCTAGATTGAAAAAACCATCTTTTAGAAAAAACCTTTTGAACGATGTCTATAGGAGCACGAACTGATCCTGTGTGATCGTTTATTTCCGTCTGATGTTGAACTGATGGAATTGGTTCTAAAGTGAATCTATTTGTGTGACAGAAAACACTTGATGTTAATGTAGTCATTGAGACCTGGTGGTTCATCTGCCCCTAAACACAATTGCCACAAAGATTCTTTTTGCTCTAACCTGTTGTTCAGATCTCCCTTCAATAGACTTTTCTCTACATGATCTAAGACAAAGAACTCAAATTTTTTGAAGTCTTGACATTCTAATGAGTGTCTAGCTAGTGAATTGTTCTTGTCTTTGTTTTTTATGGCTAGAGTATGCTCGTAAATCCTACGTTTTAACATCCTTTTGGTCTTCCCTACATAATAACTTTCACAAGTTGAACACGTGGCTAAGTAAACCACGTATTCACTATTGCAGTTGTGATATTTATTTGCCCAAAAAGTTCTACTAATGTGTTTGAGTGTCACAAAAGAGGTGTTACTTATATGTCGACACTGTCTACAGTTTTGACACGAGAATGTTCCCTTTTTCTTACCAATCACCCTAATAGATTCTATGTTAGTGTCGTGTTCTGTTTCTAAAATGCTTTTTATATTTGTTACATTTTTGAATGTAAAACTTGGTTTTAAACCTATACTTGACATTAATTCCCTGTTTCCTATTATTATACACCAATTCTTTTCTATGATTTTTCTTATATCCCACAATTCATTAGAGAGTGGAAGGGGAAATGCACTCTGAAAATTGTCCGTCTTATTTTGATACTTTCTATTGACCCCTATTGATATTTCATCAGTATTACCATTTCTATTTGTTGTCAAGATTGGTACAGCTACCCCTCGACGAAGCATTCTAACTTCATTCTCTAACTTTTTTAACATATTTTTCTTGTAACCTCTGTCTATGAAGAGATTCCTTAGCTGTAGAATTTCTTCGTTGAATATGATATTGTCAGATGTTAAACGACTGAGCCTTATCATCTGCCCTTTGATCACATTTCTTTTCATGTGGATGGGATGCAGACTATCCCTGTGTAGATATTGGTTGGTGAAGCACGGCTTCCTATATACTTTGCTTTCCAGTTCATTCTTTATAGAATTGATGTGTAAGCAGATGTCCAAATAATTAATCTGCTTACCATATCCACTGTGCTTAAACACCAAAAAACTGGTAGTTTTGTTCAATTCATCTACCATACTATCAAATTCGACCTTTTTTCCATCCCATACGAAAACCAAATCATCAATATATCTGCCATAAAATTTAGCTTTCTTGAAAAAGGGATGTTTCTTTAGATGTTCTTGTTCCCAGTCTGCCATAACGATGTTGGCAAAGGCCGGAGCGACCCTGGCCCCCATCGCTACACCGGAAATTTGTTTGTATATATTTCTATCAAATTCGAAAAAATTATTATCTAACACTATTTCCATGAGTGAACAGATCGTGTTGATCGTAGAACCACTCAGTTCGGTGTTTAGTGTCAAATAATTTCTCAAATGGTCTAGTCCTAACTCCTGGTCTATACAGGTATACAGGCTTTTCACATCCAAACTAGCAAAATTTAACATATTCCAATCTAAATTAGATCGTCCAAGACTCTCCAATAGATTTAGATTGGAATATGTTAAATTTTGCTAGTTTGGATGTGAATATGTTATGTTAGATAATAATTTTTTCGAATTTGATAGAAATATATACAAACAAATTTCCGGTGTAGCGATGGGGGCCAGGGTCGCTCCGGCCTTTGCCAACATCGTTATGGCAGACTGGGAACAAGAACATCTAAAGAAACATCCCTTTTTCAAGAAAGCTAAATTTTATGGCAGATATATTGATGATTTGGTTTTCGTATGGGATGGAAAAAAGGTCGAATTTGATAGTATGGTAGATGAATTGAACAAAACTACCAGTTTTTTGGTGTTTAAGCACAGTGGATATGGTAAGCAGATTAATTATTTGGACATCTGCTTACACATCAATTCTATAAAGAATGAACTGGAAAGCAAAGTATATAGGAAGCCGTGCTTCACCAACCAATATCTACACAGGGATAGTCTGCATCCCATCCACATGAAAAGAAATGTGATCAAAGGGCAGATGATAAGGCTCAGTCGTTTAACATCTGACAATATCATATTCAACGAAGAAATTCTACAGCTAAGGAATCTCTTCATAGACAGAGGTTACAAGAAAAATATGTTAAAAAAGTTAGAGAATGAAGTTAGAATGCTTCACGAGGGTAGCTGAACCAATCTTGACAACAAATAGAAATGGTAATACTGATGAAATATCAATAGGGTCAATAGAAAGTATCAAAATAAGACGGACAATTTTCAGAGTGCATTTCCCCTTCCACTCTCTAATGAATTGTGGGATATAAGAAAAATCATAGAAAAGAATTGGTGTATAATAATAGGAAACAGGGAATTAATGTCAAGTATAGGTTTAAAACCAAGTTTTACATTCAAAATGTAACAAATATAAAAAGCATTTTAGAAACAGAACACTACACTAACATAGAATCTATTAGGGTGATTGGTAAGAAAAAGGGAACATTCTCGTCAAAACTGTAGACAGTGTCGACATATAAGTAACACCTCTTTTGTGACACTCAAACACATTAGTAGAACTTTTTGGGCAAATAAATATCACAACTGCAATAGTGAATACGTGGTTTACTTAGCCACGTGTTCAACTTGTGAAAGTTATTATGTAGGGAAGACCAAAAGGATGTTAAAACGTAGGATTTACGAGCATACTCTAGCCATAAAAAACAAAGACAAGAACAATTCACTAGCTAGACACTCATTAGAATGTCAAGACTTCAAAAAATTTGAGTTCTTTGTCTTAGATCATGTAGAGAAAAGTCTATTGAAGGGAGATCTGAACAACAGGTTAGAGCAAAAAGAATCTTTGTGGCAATTGTGTTTAGGGGCAGATGAACCACCAGGTCTCAATGACTACATTAACATCAAGTGTTTTCTGTCACACAAATAGATTCACTTTAGAACCAATTCCATCAGTTCAACATCAGACGGAAATAAACGATCACACAGGATCAGTTCGTGCTCCTATAGACATCGTTCAAAAGGTTTTTTCTAAAAGATGGTTTTTTCAATCTAGGTTAGTTTTGGGTCTAGATGGAATATTAACATTCAACCAGGATGCACACACACACACTTACACTCGGGATGTTAAAGAGAGTCTTTATAGGTTATATATGATTCTTGTTAGTGTAAATACATAGGTATGGTTACATGGGTACATACACACATGGTAGTATAAGTGTGTGTGTGTGTATATATAAATACACGCACACACACAGAATGACATCATTGTCACAAATCATTACACTTCTTTACAGGTTTCATGTGAGGAATTTGTTTTAATGATGTGGAGTAGCAGACAATTTTCCAATATTTAGACACAATTCAAGCCTACGTCTGTGAAATTGCGTAGGTTGTTTCTTCTATTGTCAAGAAAGTTGATTTCCATTGAGTGTAGCAAATATAAACATCAATGTGTTTTGGTGATATTTCAAAAGCCCAATTGTGATTGTGTTCAACAAGTTCTACTAATGTCAGCAAATAGATGTCATCAGTGAATCAATGATTCACCATGAAGGTATTATGTGATTTTTGTACTGTATTTGGTCATTGTTGTAGGAATGGCCATTTGACTACAATTCCTAGGGTCAACATGGTGTTAATAACAACGGTTCCAAGTACGTAATAGTCAATCATGGTTGTGTACACCAGAAATAACAAAAAGTGTAGTTTTTACTCACTAATGGTCTATATTTCAATTACAGACATGAGTCAGTTAGGGTAAAATTTTAAAAGTTTTAATAATAGATGACTGAATTCAGCTTTTATCCAAGGTGTCATGGTTTCAAACAAAGATGTACAACACATTCAATTATGTATTTAAAACATATACAATAATTTTTTCCGAGAAGTGTGGTTATATAATTGTTTTTTAAATATATTATTTTTTAAAAAAAATGTCAACATTGTTATCGGGATTTACATCATTTCCTGTATATTTCTTTAAAACCAGGATGTTGGGAGGCATCCTTGTTTTCTGAGGAAGTTCACGTTGACAAATAAAGTGAAAGAAAGCGCTTAAATCTATTTGGCTTAGCAGCATCTTTCTTTTTTCAACAGTCGCTTATTTCAGTGTTTTCAGCATGACTTTTACCATTGTTTCCATGGAAGTTGACACATTTATGAAGTCCAGAAGTACTAATGGAGTGCTGTTATTGTCTCTGAAGCCATACTGTGTAGGTGACACAGATGCAACGTCTAAGAGATATTGGATCGATTGTGTATTGACTCATTTCTCAAAGGTTTTTGAGACAGAGAGGAAGATGTCAGTTGTGTGATAGTTCTTCAGAGTTACTACCTTTATACAGTAGTAGGATGTAAGATTTTTTTTCTCGTTGCTGGAATATATTACATTTGTATTAACCTGGTGAATAGAACAGAAACTGGATAGGGCATGGCTTCTGCGTAAATGTTAAGGTATTCTGCTGGAAAGATGTCTGCAGCCAGAAGTATGGGTTTTCATTTTTTGGAGGAGTTTTTTGATTACGTTGGTAGGGACTGGGTTTAGGGTGACACTGGTTTTAGGATACACATTTTTGATCAGATAGATGTTGCTACTGTTATTAATGAGGTTGGTTAGATTTGGGTAAAGTGAATGTTGAAGATGATAGTGATCACTAGGTTAAGAAGTTAGCCGTTTGGTCTTATCTGGTGAAGCAATTTATTTTTTGATTTTCAGAAAATTTTGACTGTTTTGTGTTTGTTATTTTGTAGTGCAAAGAAGTAATTTTTCTTGTCTTTTACTTTTAGTGAGATTCTGAAGTTGTTTATGGTTTGGTGGTTCTGTTGTGGTTTATGTTTTAACCATGTTGACCAGGCTTTATCTGTATTTCTTTCCATTTCTCTGCTTCAATGTTTAAGCCATAAGGTAGGGTTTATTTTCAGACATTTAATTATTACAGGAACCATTTTCTTTGCAGTTCTTAAAAATGTGGTGTTGCCTCACAAAGTGGAAAGTATTTACAGGGATTCCAGCTACATGATTCTAAGGCCGCTACACAAACGTTCTTCTTGACTTGTATTGTCTTCTTTGTTAAAGTTGTGTTGGTTTGGGGTGGATAAAGAGGTACCTGTTGGCATAGGTTGGACAGTGATCATTAATGGTGTCATAATTTCCTTAAAAGAGGATCGGTGTGATGTACTCACCTCCACTTTTCAAGAAGAACTTTACAAGGTCTTTGTAAGCAGGAAGGCCTGTGGTTCAGACAGCCTGCTCAGTAAGCTACATAAACTTTTACCTGGCAGGTAGTGGCACTCGTGCTGGACATGGGTAATTTCCACATTCAGTTGTCTGGAGACCACCTGTCTAATTCCTAGTACAATGCTCTCATTTCTTTGGTGTTGATGCCCAAGAGTCTGGTGCTTTATGTCTCTGTAATAATTCTTAATGTAGACTATAAATTATATATATTGTAGTTTAGGAGAATTAGCAGATTTTATGCCTTGTTTGGTATATTCTGCAAATGCTGTGGTCAAAGCCTACTTCACCAGGAGAGTGGTTGCTTACATTGCATGCTGTAGGAATACCACTGTCACAGTTATTTGTACTGTTGATCTTCAGTAAATGTCTTTGTCAAGCATAAATTTATCAAAACCTTGACTTGGGTAGTTGGGAACTCATTAGGAAATCTGTTCTTCAGCTGAGACATGTACTTTTGTGATCTTCTGGATCCTTCCATGCTTGATATTTTAACCATGCATTGACCAATCGAAGAGCATTTCAGTGTTGGATATAACATAAAAGTCAGGTTTTTACAGTGTTAATTGACCTTGGAGATAACCTTACATGAATGGTGTGGAATACCTTCTCTCCATTCCTCTGCAGAAGAGTGATCTTCTGCCAGCTGCTGCCATTGCAGTCACTGTTAACTTAAGCAAAAATATATATTTTATATTAGTTGCTTATGACACTACTAGTGTCATATCCAGTTACTCCATTATTTCATGACTTGCAAGAAAGTGATTACTGGTGGCTTTGCATCTGACCTGGCTGACATTAGAAATGTGTGCCTTTACGTAACCCACATATTAAATTACAGAGCATATTGGTGCAGGCTAATGATGCCCCCCAAAATCGCATTTTTGCTGAAAAACAAGCAAATTCTGATTTATAGGGAGAAACAACAAACCACCTCCATGGGGAGGTTTCTCACTGTTATATGTAACAAATGTACTCTTACTGTATCACTTACTCTTTGACTAGACCCTGTTTGATAGGGCATAAGGCTGGACTGAATCCAAAGAAGTAAAATCACAAGGGAGGAAGGAGACAGGGAATAACACCATTACCAATAAAAGGGCTGACAACTTTCTAAAAATTCTGACTCCAGGGCTACTGCCAAGGAACCTAACTGAGAAAAACATAAAACAGCAGCAAACTTTGATAATCAGCTCTCCAAGCAGGACAGTAAGCCTTGATGCAGCTTATTTCTGAAGGTAGACCAGATAGCAGACCTGCTTAAGGATAGCAAATCGAAGATTAATTCAGGAAACTGCCCACACCCTACTGGTAGAGAGAGAGAATGAGAGAAAGGAATGAATCATAGTTGTATCATCACCTCAATGTACCATCTGGAGGAAATGAACTCCAGACAGGAAGCATAAGCTGTGGAGAAGGAGAACAATACCCCTTCCCTATCTCATTGTCACATGGGAAAACAGAACAGGCAATTGTGATGAAACAGGAGACAGCTTCAATAGACCACTAGCAGAATGAAGAGGAGGGGGACACCATTGCTGACCCATGGATCCTGAGGACCAGGTCAACAGTGAGGTGGCTGGGCCACTGTCAACACAAGATCAGTGAGCCCAAACAGGCAGTCTTTGAAGTTCAAGATTCCCTCAAGAGAAGGGAAAGGATTTTTCAAGTGAGTGAATAGGCAGTCTGTACCAGGACTTTAGCCTCATCTGACCGTAACAAACTCTGGATGGAAATCCTACAGAAGTCGGGATTGAGCCATGACCTAATTACAGTTCTCTGATTCCAATGATTACCTTGAGCAATGACCACGAAGGTATACATAGCATAAGCTGAGGGCACCAAGCCCCCAGTGACCATGAAGGTATACAGAGCATAAGTTGAGGGCTCCAAGCCCCCACTGACCATGAAAGTATACAGAGAGTAAGCTGAGGGCTCCAAGCCCCCAGTGACCATGAAGGTATGCAGCACATCCACATGGTGAGGGCTCAAAATTCCTATGTAGAAGAGGCAAAGATCTTCTTGCTTACCCTTTCACCTTCCAAAGTTACAATCCTTGCTGGCTGAGGGGAAGATTGAGACATCGGTGGTGCAGGAGGTAGCCCACTTGCCTTTGTTGTAGAACACTCTTTATTCTGTTCCCTCACAGCTTGATATATTGCTGACATTGCAGTACAGTACTCTTCTGAGTGTTTTCACCCTTCAGATGAGACATTAAACTAATCCTCGTCCGCCTGAGTTGGTGATAAAAGATCCCATGGCATCTAACAAAAAGAGCAGGGGAGGTTGCCTGATGTCCATAGAGATGTGTGCCCCAACCCCAAATTAATATCACACATAGCCTTCCCCTAGGAGGCATCATTCTAAAATAATCCAGATGATTTCTCATAATATAAATAGCACTTCAGGTCTCACTAAAAATAGTCTACTAGCCTAATGGGATTAACCCAGTCAATAAACGTTAGAGGGACAGAGAGAGAGCTAAGTGGACAGACAGATCGATAGATCAGGGCTGAATATTTTCTCCATGATTATGCAGAAATCATTTAAGTGGGAAATGTCCTCACAACGTGTCAATTCATACTTCTGGGGGAGAGGATCTACAAAAATGTCCTCCTGTCAGGGCACCAGTAGTAGAAAAAAGGTACATTCGAGATTTCAAAATAAACTTTAATGATGGTGTGAAGACTGGTAGAGAAGGATGAAGGCTGCCAGCCTAGCCAGATGGAATTGTGCAGATATTTCTATCATTTGTAAATGTGAAATGTTGAACTTAAAACAATGTGCGTCAACATTGCCATCTGTTGTAAAGAAAGCTAAGACAAGCATTTCTTGTTGGTCCTTTGAAATTAAAATTATTTCATCACTGCCTTTTATGTTTACAAGTCGGCTGCAGTCCGGCTAGATGAAGGCTTCCTGCCTATTGTTTTAAGGCTAAAGTTAATTACCAGAATTTACATGTGGAATGTCCTTTATTGCTCTAAATACAAAAGAATGTAAATGCAGTTTCTGTCAGCCTGGGAGCTCCAGGAAGTGTAAAAAAATGATGTAATGTTTTAGCAGAACTGCAGTTTCAATATAAACAGTGAGAGCCAGAGATTATTGAGCATTTTTGTCTGATTATACAACTCAGCACTCTGCCCATGTCTCTATGTAAGTAAGTTACTTTAGAAGTGTTTTCTTGTAGCAATAGCTAGGAATTAGAAAGTTTAGACTAAGTGTTTTTCTGTGATGTCAGAACTGTACTACTGATTTATTTTAAGTATTTATGTGTGACTAGCACTGTATAGTAGAAAGTATTGTCTTGTGGTTTTAATTATGTATTATTAAATATTTTAAAACCTTTTAACTGTGGCTGGTTTGTGTAGAGATAATTTAAGCTCTAGAGTACATTGCATATTTATAGAGTTTACTGTCCAGGTCACTCCAAATAAGCTTTGACTGTTTAGTCACATCTACCAATTGGATATTAATGTTGCACAGTAATGATTGGACTCCCTTTTAAGGGCCTTTGGGTAGCTGATAAGTATTAGCTGGGTGGTGGCAGTAATTACTACCGTATAGTCTGGGTACAAGGGGCACAGCTAGAGGACCTGTGCCAGCTTTCCCCAGAAGTGTCTGTGTAGTTGTGTGTGTGTGTCAGCTACTTGGGCAGGGACATGAAACACTGGTTGGACAGAGAGGGTGCTGGAGATTTTAGCTTGCCCAGCTAGGCTGAGATCTGGACCCTATAGCTGTGCCAGTGGGGAGTCTTATTGGGGATCTGGAGAGCAAGGGAGCGACCAGCCCCGGACTAACTGTGATCTCTGTGTGCTCTTAAGGGAAATTGGACTTTACTGTGTGTATTTGTTATCCTTTCCTC
Organism: Protopterus annectens; assembly: GCF_019279795.1. Classification (NCBI taxonomy): domain Eukaryota; kingdom Metazoa; phylum Chordata; order Ceratodontiformes; family Protopteridae; genus Protopterus; species Protopterus annectens. The sequence continues at coordinate 238,596,636 of NC_056740.1, read as the reverse complement.
ATATATGAGACGCTTTCTCCGGTGTTAGTGGTGAGGATTGAGGCTCCTTGATTGCTGGGCTAGGGCACAGGTGTCACAGATGGCGTTATGGGAGAGGTGACTGGAGCTCTTGGAGGCACCTGACCTCACCCCCCCTATTAAACAAGATCAAATATAGCCTTCCTCTAGGAGGCATCATCCCAAAATGATCCAGAGGAAGGGCCTGGCTCCCTGAGATTCATCCATATGTAGAACACACATCTTACCCTCTGATCCCCATATGAAGGCGAGTCAGGCAAGGGGACCTGTTCCCACCTCATGTTATAGGAGACCAGCCAACTGTTAAAAGCCTTGTATGAGCCAGAGTGCAAACTTGTGATTGACAAGTACAGGTTTTGGGGCAGATGAGTTACTATAATTTGTGGCATTTATCCTGTAGGCTGCATGTGATAAAGATAGGCCCAGACAGGGCCTAATACAGGAGTCTGACAGAATTCCTGTGGATGATCTGCAGCATACATAACTCTTAACACCTGGCAACTGCCAAACTAGCAATCTAACTTTTATGCTGGAGCATGGATCCTGACACAGGCACACACAAGGACATCTCTACTGTCTGGACCAATGAGGCTAGATGACTACATCAGCCACATCTTTTGATCAGACTCCAAGGACCAAAATCTGGGTTGAAAGGTGTGTGAACACCATTGGATGTACACTTTTAGTGGTGATACCTGTAGGTGTGTACCTCTTGCAGGCATCAAGTTCACCAAAATGAGAAACCAGGCTGTGATTATGTTCTGCTTATGGCAGGATACCCTTCCCAGGGAAGCAAGGCGGCCATCAGAAACTGCAAACCTACTTCTTGTAAGGTAGAGCACCGCAGTCATTCCCCATGAGAAAAGTCTAAGTTACTGAAACAGTGGTCCACCCTCCTGGTCATATGAGGGACCTCCCCCACCATTCTTGAGAGAGAGAGAATCTCCTTTTGCTGTTTTACTGCAGTTTTTAAGAGAAGCTGAAGAAAACTTCCTTACTTTGGCTGTCAAAACATAAAGGGTGCATAAGTGCAGAAACTTCAATGACATTAACAAGGATCAAGTGCTGAACTTTCTGAGTGACAAAAATGAACAGTCAGGTCCACCTAAAGCGCTGCCTTGTTTAATTGATGTATTACATCAGAATGTGTATTGCATGGGCTTGTTGCTTACCCCAGAACATGGTAACTTCCAGAAAAGAGTAATGAATTTATAATTGGTGAAAAAGAAAATCCTCAAAATGGGTGCTCTTTGTATATTAAATGTTGCAATAAGAACACATCTGCTGTTTGCTGTTTCCCTACTCTCTTAACTGGTACACACTCAAAAACACACATGCACTTTATCGAAAAATAATTTGGAAAGCATTAGATAATTACTGCATTCCTTTCATTACCTCATACTTTCTAATTTTATTGACCACACATCGTTAAGTACTATTCTTGCAGTCTGCCTTTAATGCACCCTCTAGTTAGGCATTTGCAGATGTTTCCATTTTTAGCAGTAGATTAGACTGACTTGCCAGATAAATATGTCTTTTTCTTGCTGAACCAGAGCAGTAAGCCAATGAATGTTGCTGAGTTCATGTGTCAGACCCTAGTAAGTCATTATTTATGACTGAATCACTTAGCAGATGACAAAAAAGTGAAGTATACTTTGTGTATATATGTGTGTGTAATTGTGGTATGCATCAGTAAACATAATGGTAATCAACAAAACCTTGCACTGGCCATGTTTTAACACAGATTATTGCTAAGCAAAATGTATGTCCAACACAGATTGTTTTGCATTTACAATTGCATTAGTTTGCTGCTGGAACTGTCCTTGAATTTTGCAGGTGTGGAAAATGCATCTTAATCCAAGGCTTGAAGTCTGACAGTATGAAAGCTTAGTCTATATTTATTGACATGCATCATATGGCAGCTATAAAAAAAGTCAACCTGCCCTTCATCCATATTAACAGAAGAGAAGTGCTTAAGTTGCCTGTTTACTTATTGATCTCTCGATTGAGTTACAGAGCTTCAGAATTGTAAGAGTATTACTGGCTGCACTGCCATTTGCTTTAATGAAGGCTTTTCTGTGTTTTAACGAGAAGCACTTTTATTAGTCAGCTCTTCAGGAACAATTTGTCTTACTTACTTTCCCTTTCCTGCTTCACCCCACCTGCGTTCTGCATTGATTTGACCACTATGGAAACTTTCATTGCACTGCATTATTTTAGGAACAGGCAATCAGTTTCTTAAAAAGGCTTACTGAAGAAAAATATCTCTGGTACCCCATGCTTATAATTTGCTGCAGATAATATTATTCATTTGGTTACTAAAAATAATGTATTTTGGGTTGCTACCTTTTCATATGGCCAAGGTGGGAATGGGATATTTCTTGCTGAGAGTTTAGCAGCATCCATTTCAGATGTCAGGACCCACTAGAATGAGTCCTGAAATGCGGAGACTGAATGGCTGAAAGATCTGACTTACATATACTAAGTCTGAGATGTTATTTCTCAGAATATTCCCTATTGCAATCTTGGAGTTTGGGGTGTGTGGGCAGGGGCTTGTTTGCCCTGCAAAAAGAAGTTTAAAGGAGAAGAGCAATTCTCGAAATTCGCTCTTCTGTGTTTTTGTTTTTTATTTTCAGCTTGTCGGCACTCAGGATTTCAAATGCCAGCATTTCAATAGGGAGCTGAGTTTAGCAGTATAGATATCACCCATCCAACTGCATTGACTTTAATTTTTATCAGAAATTAAGTCTTACTACTGTAGAATATTTTTGTATTTAACAGAGGTGAAATTGAGTCACCATCCGCACTGAGAACCAGACATAATGTGGGTGATTTGATCACTGATTCTGAAAGGCGTATGATTCAGAAACAGAATAAGAGTCCACTGGCTGACACTCAGTGGAAATGAAGGAAATCTGTGGGATAATATTCTTTTCATTCTGTCTGTGTTGAGAATTGAAAGGGATGGTCCTACTGTTAATGGTGGAGATGGGCAATGCACCGACAGCATACACAGATGGCATCATGTGAGCCCTATTAATGCATGATAGCGCCACTAAAGGGGTGATAATATAAAGTGGATGCAGAACATTTTGTACACTATGCATTTAAAGAATGCTCTAAGTGTGGGTTAACTTGTTAAAAAGTGTACAGAACGGGTCTATATTGAATCACCGAACGCTGATTCATCGACCCCATGTAAGCAAAAGCTTACAATCTCGAACACTCAGAACAGCAATTTTTTTCCCAGGGAAAAAAATCGATGTTCCGAGAAACACACACACAACACACGCACACCACAAACTATTTCTAATGTGGGGGGCACACCCCCACTTAAATATACCAATTCCGAGACCGCACTACAGTAATAAAGAAGGCAAAATACCGAAGGCGGCCAAGCAATTTCTTTCCCAGGGAAAGAATTTGCTTATATGCCGCTTCGGTATTTTGCCGTTCCGTGCTATAAATTTCGATCAAGACGCATTCGAGAGTATGTGTCTTCGATCAGCTAATAGGGAACCCACAGAACAGAGCAGTCTTTGTGTCCTATATCTTAACTACACTAGGAGACTGTACTATTTTATTATGGTGCAAAGCACTGCAGTCTTTGCACGTTTCTTAAAAGAAGTGAGCAAGGCACTCATGGGGAGGGATTATGTTCTAATGAACGCAGGGCTATAGTGTGATGGCACTGTACCATTCTCTGTATGCACAGTGCATGAGGTGTAGTCTGGAGTTTATTATATTTATGTTGAGTGTCAGAGTAGAATAGCACTGTGCTCTCTGCCACTAAGGCTGTGGCTCAAAAGATAGTGCACTTGCTTCTGATGCAGGGAAGATCAGAATGCTGTGTATTTCATCACTACATTAGGTATGTGGATTCATGTTCTAGTACTAACATTGCAGTGTAGCATTTCTTTCTTTTTGGGGGGGGGGCATGCACTCCATTGGTGCTGTCCTGCGTGTGAGATGTTAAACAAAGGTCAGGTGGACCTGTTTGTGGCTCAGGTGGATTTAATTGCTCCTAATGTACTTATGACAAAGAGTAGAAAGAAACTTTACTATAAGCCAACATTAAAACAGTAAAAAATGCAATAATGGTTAAAATAATAAAAACAAAGTAGTTTTCTTTGTACCCTTACCAGATTTCCCTATTTGTATAAATATTTCCGTCTTCGGTTTGCCCCGCATCGATGATGCATTGCGCCACAAGTTGACGCCACTGTGTCCTATCAGCTGCCTCTTCTTTAGCTTCCTCCCAAGTGATATTCAGGGGACGGAGTTCTCTTGTTACAACTCGCTCCTTTCCAGTTTCTTGAGGTTTACCTGGTCTTCTGTTGTATCCAGCTAATTCCCAGTTGAGGGATTGTATAGGAATCTGGCTAGTGTCCATGCGGTTAACATGATCAAACCAAAGTAGCCTTCTTTCCCTGATGATATTTTCAAGTTTCCATTCTTGCTTTCTTTCTCTGGCACTCATTTTTTACTTTGGCCTTCCATGATATTCCCAAACTGCATCTTAACCATTTATGATGAGAATCTTCAAGTAACTGGCCATAGCTCAGCACCATATAATAGTGTAGATAGCACCAGCGCCAAGGTACAACCTCACCTTTGTCAACAGTGCAGTGTTTTGTAATTTCCAGATTTTGGATAGTCTGCTGAATGCTGTACTTGCTTTTCCAAGTCTAATCAGCACTTCTTTCTTGCAGGTATGTGTATACGAGATGAAACTTCCCAGGTAGCAGAAGTTCTCTATTGTATCTAATATTGATCCTGCAGCTGTTATATCTTTGTTATCGTTCTATGCTTTTCTCACCAACACGTTGCATTTATCAGGATTCATTTTAAGACATACTTTTCCACTGTTTCTCCACTGATGCGGTCATTGCCTGCATTCCGCTCCATGCTGTGTCAATTAGAGCTATGTCATCAGCCAAGACAAGTCACATAGCTTGTTGTCATCAATCCATTCCAGTCCTCCTGAGTATCAGTGTACTGCTTTCTGCATGACCCAATGAATAACAATTGCGAGTAACAATGCAAATAGTAAACATCCATGTCGTACAATGATGACCACCACAAACCAGTGACTGTACTCATTCACCACAACTGTACACTTGTTGTCTTGATACAGACTATTAGTGTGTAATGAATTTTGGAGGACTCCAATATTCTGCCAAGATGTCCCACATTGATGGTCTGTGTATGCAGTCAAAGGCTTACGTTCTTCGTGTTTCACTGTTGCAGTCATTACATTTGGGTAATCTGCTGGCAGGTTGCCCTCAGTCGGCAGGCTGATTAACAAATAGGGCTGCGGACTGCAGCCCCTCAAAAATAAAAAGAGAGAAAAATGAAAATAAAAAAATTTATTTTTGAAATTAGGACTTCGGATGCGCCAGTAGTCCGACTACTGTCGGTCTGCGCATGCTCAAGGCAGTCCGCCGTCCCCATAGGGGGACACAAGGAGACGTCTGTGCACTTTTACAGTGCACAGACTCGCCAGGATTATGGGTCGCGTCCAGACTGCAAGAGCAGCAGCAGGGACTCGGGACAGAGCATTAGGATCTCGTCGGGCAGGAGCATTAGGATCTCGGGTCTTTCAGTATTGCGCGGGAAGGATGTATGTTAGCTGGATATATTCAGGTAAGGTGCCTTTTAATTTACAATGTTTATTTGTGTATGGTGCTTATGCTTTACTGGAGTTTGTGTATGGTGCTTATGCTTTACTGGTTGGTGTGTGTGTGTGTGTGTGTGTGTGTGTAAATGCCCCAGGTGCTTATGGTGGTGTGGTAGGGAATGCCTCAGGCTTGAACCCTGTACCCTGTATGCAGGTGTTAAAGACTTGAGTTCCCTACCCACCACCATTTGTAAAAAAATTTCAGATTTTTGCCTCATATTCGATCTGATCTGTTCCTCATAATATCTGTGGTTTGTAAATGTTGCAATGCTTGATATTTGATGGTGTAGTAGTAGCATTGTTGCCTCACAGCTGCAGGTTCTTGGGTTTGATTCTTGGCTGGGGTTCCTTCTTTGTGGGGTCTGTATCTTCTCCCTGTGTTTGTGTGGGTTTGCTTTTGTGTCCTCCCATGTTACAAAGACATGTCTGCATTATTTCTTCCTGGGCCTCTGCTGAAAATTGTTTATTTGTTCCAAGTCAGACTGTCCTGATTAAAAAATGTTAAATAAAGTTGACAGGCATTTGAATTTCAGACTTAAGGGTTTTTGAATGTTTAATTCCTTGCATATTTGATGGTGCAGTGGTAGTATTGTTGCCTCACAGCTATAGGTTTTCTGGTTTGTTTCTTGGTTGGGGTGGCTTCTGTGTGGAGTCTGCATCTCCTCCCTGTGTTTGTGTGGATTTGCTCTGGTGCCCTGCCATTTTACAAAGACGTGTCTGCAGTATTAATCCCTGCGTCTCTGCTGAAAATTGTTTTGTTCTGTCCAGTAAAATTGACCGCATTTGAATTTCAAACTTCATGTTCTTCAGAATACATAGTAACACAACCTTTTTTTCTAGCAATTTTCTAAGTTTATAAGATGAATATTTTAAATGTGTCCCTATTTTTGGGACTGTATTCCCCCATTATTGGCTTTGTCCAGGTTTTTGTGCTAAGGTTGACAGCTATGGCAAGAACTGAATTCACTGAATATGGACTGTAGAATTGTGCATATTTACTGATAAAGGTGCACTGTAGAATTGTGCATATTTACTTATAAAGGTGCACTGTAGAATTGTGCATATTTACTGATAATGGTGGACTGTAGAATTGTGCATATTTACTAATAATGGTGGACTGTGGAATTGTGCATATTTACTAATAATGGTGGACTGTAGAATTGTGTATATTTACTAATAATGGTGGACTGTGGAAGTCTGAGTAGACTTTTTTATGATAAATGTTCTCAACTGGGCAGTTTGCCATTATGGGTGCATATGTTTTGTTTCATTGCTTACTGGAAAAATGTTCAAAACAAATTTAAAACACCCTCTAACAAGTGTACTGTATTGTACAAGGAATATAATTTTAGTACAATGAGGAAGGTGTATCAAAGAGCACATGTATGTTTCATATGCAAGGGGCCTATGATTCGAAAACAGCCCAAAATTAATCTTTATCTGCCACTGGCAAAATGTATTTTCTTTGAATGTGGGTTTCAATGCTGTTTCAATGAATGTGAGTTTCAAGGGCAGAGGTTTTAATGCTAAGTTTTCATTGTGAGACTGCATTGCTTTGTTTAACAGATGACTTAATGTTTGTGCTGTAAAATACAAAGTAAAACTTTCAAATGAAGTCCAACTCATCATTGAAGTAAAGCAGTATGCACATTAGTGTTTATGGTAAATGGAGTGAAATAGCCAAGTAATGGCTCATTGGAATGGCTGCAGAGGCTCCATTCAACCATTATTTTGTCAGGGGCAGCAAACTCAGACAGGCCCAGCTGAACTATACCTCCCAACTGTCCAGATTTTCAAAGAATGAATAGATTTTTGCTTCTTATTTTTGGTTTGTTGTTCATAAAATTTGTAGTTTTAATTCCTAAATGATTTGCCAGAAGTCACTAAATAATAAGTTTCAGACTTCATAACCTTCATAAAATGCATGTTAAAGTAAGAGCCGTTCTATCAACTGTCTCAATTTATACAAGAGCAATTTTTAGTACTGTTTATATGTGCCCCCAATATATTTGGCCTTGTTCAGATTTACTGCAATAACAGGTTGAGAGGTACATGCAAATAAATTGCTTTATAGAATTAGGCATAGCCAACCTCTCAACTGTCCCCAATTTTTGGCTCAAAATGTTGCTCTTCCCCTAATAATCCCTCCAAAATAGCAATTTTGGAAGAAAACATGGAGGGTTTACAATTAAGAAATAACTGTAATAATCAAAGTTATAGATTACTTGAAATGCATGTAGATTCTTTTATTTTGTCAGCTGCTCAAGGTAGCATATACCTCTCAGACAATTGAATGTCACTGATTCTTAGTGTCACTTTTGTCAGCAGCGTATTAGCTTCATTTATTTTGATTAAGAGGTGAAATTGGTCACCATCCGCACTGAGAACCAAATTGTTTGACACTGTTGGGGCACAAACTAAGGTCATGCTGACTCGTGGGGAATCGGGGTTTTCCTTTTTTAGAATGAAGGATGTAGTTAAGGGTAGATGGAAATGCACCACAGCATACACAGTGGCTCATTGCCCTATTTGCAGATGCCCCCTGGGTTTTTTTCAACATTTTTTTAAGCTTAAGGGGGGGGGGGGGGGTCCCGAAACAGCAACACAACACAGACCCATATATGTGGCACATAAATATAAATGAGACGTAGTAAAAAGCATTGGGAATTGTTAAGGTACGTCTATAATCGACGACATAATGTCAAGCTAATGAACCCAGAACAGATTTTGAATCTTAACACACAGAACACTATTTATTGGGCAACCCACTTTCTTAAGAAGTAGAAGGCATCAGGAATTTTCAGAAAGCTATATGGTGATTCCTTCCTATAATCATAGGATTGAGTATTTTTATGTAGCAAGAAAGACGTCTTGCCTAACTTCTCAAGAATGACTTTAAGGGAAGATCAGTCTTGATTTCTAAATAGAGGATCATGGATATTCATGAGCACTTTTGGCATGACCATTTCTGTCCTTGAGTGTACGGAGTATTTTTGTAGGTGATAATGCCTTGTCTTGCAAAGGTGAAAATATGCCCTTAACAGAAATCAAATGGTAAATATAACAAGTAGTTTCTGTCTACAATTCATGTAATTTCTCTTTTTGCAGATCATGTGCTGCCCGGATGTCATCAGTGCCTTTTGTCTCAGTGATTTAGCATTCTTTACAAGATTTCTTAGATTTTCGTAAGCAATGTTAATTAAAATTCTGTCCTCGTTCATGATAAAAGCTTTTTCCAGATATTCATTCCATTGCCTTTCCTCACTCTTTCTTTGCTTCCTTCCCAATGATTTAACATTTTGTAAATCTCGTAACTCCATACTCGCATTATGTTAGTGACCAGCAATCATATTTTCAACAGTGCAGTGTTTTGTAATTTCCAGATTTTGGATAGTCTGCTGAATGCTGTACTTGCTTTTCCAAGTCTAATCAGCACTTCTTTCTTGCAGGTATGTGTATACGAGATGAAACTTCCCAGGTAGCAGAAGTTCTCTATTGTATCTAATATTGATCCTGCAGCTGTTATATCTTTGTTATCGTTCTATGCTTTTCTCACCAACACGTTGCATTTATCAGGATTCATTTTAAGACATACTTTTCCACTGTTTCTCCACTGATGCGGTCATTGCCTGCATTCCGCTCCATGCTGTGTCAATTAGAGCTATGTCATCAGCCAAGACAAGTCACATAGCTTGTTGTCATCAATCCATTCCAGTCCTCCTGAGTATCAGTGTACTGCTTTCTGCATGACCCAATGAATAACAATTGCGAGTAACAATGCAAATAGTAAACATCCATGTCGTACAATGATGACCACCACAAACCAGTGACTGTACTCATTCACCACAACTGTACACTTGTTGTCTTGATACAGACTATTAGTGTGTAATGAATTTTGGAGGACTCCAATATTCTGCCAAGATGTCCCACATTGATGGTCTGTGTATGCAGTCAAAGGCTTACGTTCTTCGTGTTTCACTGTTGCAGTCATTACATTTGGGTAATCTGCTGGCAGGTTGCCCTCAGTCGCCGGCCTGATTAACAAAGTCTTAGGTCCTGCGTAGGTCCTGCGTCGGTTGCTGTCCCTTCTTCCATGATGTCAGGTCGTCAGGGGTATAAAACATGCATCCGATGCCATTACACCAGTGTTTCTTGCCATGCCCGAAGCAGAAGCAGTTCGCATGTGCTGGTCGGCTGACTCCTGAAATTTTCGTTTTCGAGTTTCAGAACCAAAGTCTTCAACTTAAAGCTAAGTACCATGTTGGGGAAACTTTTTCTTGCTCCTTACCGATGTCAGTAAAAGTTAATAATTGCATTACTTCTGGAAAGCAAATACCTCACAAAGATTTTCATTTGTACTGTAGTCCTTGCCTAGGCCCTGACCATGATGTATCTTGGTGTCAGTTTTGTGCTTTATTTAATCAGCACACTATCCGTCGCTGCTTCTAAATATTTCGGTTCTCAGTTTAATTATCCAGAAATGTCGTCGGTTAGCCATCCGACTACCAGGATTCCAAAAAAATGCAAAGATAAAGACAGAGACAGGCCTCCGAGGACCAAAACTGCTGACAGCGCTTCTCGTAAGCCAGTTACCAGTTCACTGGTACTCAGTGAGGTGCTTTTGCAGCCCCTGATACCCACTACTTCTGATTCGCAGGCCTCTACTGAGACCCATTAAAAGTCCATTATGCTGCGAGAGGCTTCACCTATGAAATCTGTGGATGTCTCTACCTTGGATGGGTCTGGAGCCACTGTGCAGGCACCGGCTTCTGAGGGTGTATTTAGGCCTACAGACTTGCATATTAAATCAACTCCACCTTCATCACTAAGGCCTAAATCTCGCTCTATGTCTAAAAAACTGACGCCCAGGCCACATGTTCAGACCTCTATGCCTAAAAAACAAATTATCAAAATGGCTGAAGATCTAATTACTTTAATCAGGGGTAGTCAACACCCCCCCTCTAAGAGGCCTTGGGCTGAGCTTGATTATGAATCTTCTGATCAGGTTTCCATTTCTTCTGATTCTTCTAATGACCTGGATTTGTCCATACCTACTTATGAGGATTCTGATGCAGAAGATTCCATTCCCTCTGCTTCCCCTCCTTAGGATTTTTCTTTTGGGGAAACTTTAGATACCTTAAGGGAGCATTTCCACTGGGAAAGTCGGGAATTTTCTGATTCAAAAAAGAGGCTTAGGGATTTCCTTCTTTTACCTCAGCATAGGCCTTTGGCTATACCTCCTGTACTAGACATTGTTGAGGATGTGTTTTCGGAATCCAGTTTGGACCCTGATTCCCTGTCTCTGGCTACTAGTAAACCTGACAGATATTACAAGGTTCCTGAGTACCACAAATTCCTTTTCAAAAATCCTGTTGCAGATCCAGAAACCATTTCTCAGGGGCCCAAGGACATTAAGGCTTCTACTGCTAAAAATCCAACCTCTTCTGATAGAGACTCCAGGGCGCTGGATAGATGGGGTAAGAAGGTTTATACTTCTGCAACCTTGGCAATCAGGGCTTTAAACTGCCAATTTCATATGTTAAAATATCAACAGCATATTATACGACTGCTTAAACAGAAAATTATGTTGTTTCCTGACTGTGTGGGAAATAAAGATTTACAGGATTTATTGCATTCTGCTGAACAAGTTGGAAAACATAATTTGCAATGTGGTTTTGATTCTTTAGAGGCCTCCTGCAGGGCTGCTGTTACTCGGTCTGTGCTTAGAAGGCATGCTTGGCTTAAGTAGCAGTCTTTGCCTGATCATGTTAAAGCGAAATTGTTGGATTCGCCTTTAAATCAGGACCGTCTTGTTTGGCAACAAGGCTGAAGAAGTTCTAAAAATGATGGAAGATAAAGCTAAATCTTTGCAAACTGTTAAAGATTTCTTACAAGTGCAACCTCCAAGATTTAGTAGGCATTGGACTACTAAGAATTGGTCTTTTCCAGCTCCTTCTAGATCCTCTCAAGCCAAACCCAGACACACCAAAAGCAGCAGGTTTCAGTCCCAGGGGACTCTCAGAACTAAGCAATGGGGGTCCTCCACTTCCAAATCTGGAAATAACAAGACACCCCCCTATGGCAAACAGTCTCAATGACTTCCTTTTAAAATTACCAAGCACTTACCTTTTAGCCGCCCCTTTGGGGGGAAAGATTGCTTTTCATGCAAAGAACTGGGAACTCATAACCCAGGACAAATGGGTTTTAAATGTAGTGTCCCAGGGATACAGATTTCATTTCCACTTGTTGCCAACACCAAACGGGTGGCCAGACCTGCCCCCAAATCAGTTTCCCTCTTAAACATGGGGGCTATTCAACAAGTACCAGACGAGGAAAAGGGACAAGGTTTCTATTCCAGGCTCTTTCTGGTACCCAGAAAAGACAAATCATGGCATCCAAATCTGGACCTGTCTACTCTAAACACCTTTCTGGACATTACAAAATTCAAGATGCTGACTCTTCACCAGTTACTTCCTATGCTAGGCAAAGATGCCTGGTTGGTAACTTTAGATTTAAAAGAAGCATACCTGCACATCCCAATCAGGGAATCATGCAGAAGATACCTACGCTTCAAAGCAGGCTACTTACATTATCAGTTCTCTGCACTGCCCTTTGGCTTGTCTACTGCACCCAGGTTATTCACAAAGTGCTTGGCTCCAGTTATTGCATTTTGCAGGGAAAGAAATATTCAAATATATCTATACCTGGACGATTGTCTAATTTAGGCAGAAAACCAGACCATACTTTTAAATCATATGGCGCTTGTAAAAAGGGTTCTAACTTGTCAGGGGTACACCATAAACGAAAACAAATCACAACTGGTACCCTCTCAACAGATTACATTATTGGGTGCAAGCTTGAGTACAACTGCCCAGATGGCTTTCCTCATGCCAGAGAAGCAAATTCATTTGGTAACTTCAAACAAGTGGCCACAAAAACCCTGCTATCTGCAAGACAAATACTGCAAGCCCTGAGGTTCATGGCCTCCTGCATTCTTCTAATTCCATATGCAAGACTGCATATGAGGAAACTACAGTGATACTTAAAAAGTCTATGGAGTCAACATTGTCACAGCCTGGAAAATATTATTCCTGTCATACCTTGCCTACGCCTGGAATTCCTATGGTGGGCAGAGGCCTAAACAAGAGACTGCCATTCACACTACCCCCTGCCACCCAAACCCTAACTACAGATGCATCAGACTATGCATGGGGGGCTCACCTGGCAGGGAAGTGCATTTAGGGCAAATGGAACCCAAATCAAATGCACCTACATATCAATCAAAAAAAAATGTTAGCTGTACAGAATGCTCTGACAGCCTTCAAGGACTACATTCTTCCAGGACAACTAATGGTAAAGACGGACAACACCATGGTTATGTGGTACATAAACAAGCATGGGTGTACACATTCTTACCTCCTCTGCAGACTAGCCATGGCATTGTGGAAAACAGCCTTGAGCTACCAAGGGCACCTACAAGCTCAATTCCTGCCAGGAAAATTGAATCCACTGGCAGATGGACTAAGCAGAAATCTCATGGACCCACATGAGTGGAAACTGGAACCACGGATTTTCAACATGTTGACAAGCAAATGGGGGAGCCCAGACATAGATATATTTGCCTCCCCTCAGAACTACCAGTTGGAAAAGTTTTGCACAAGGACTCCCCACAAAGAAGCCTGGAAAGTGGATGCTCTGTCCTTCAGCTGGAAAAGCCCATCAGTCTACGCCTTTCCCCCTCTGCCTCTGCTCTCCAAAGTTCTGCCAAAATTCAAACAGGACAAACCAAGAATGATTTTGATTGCTCCTGACTGGCCATGCCAACACTGGTACCCACTCCTGCGCAGTGTGTCACAAATATCTCCATGGCACCTGCCTCAGACCCCTTCCTTGCTGTCTCAGCAGGAGAACCAAACTCTGCATCCACAGCTTCCAACATTGAACCTTGCAGCCTGGCTAATCACTTAAATTCACCTTTATCATCCCTCAGCAAACCTGTGATGGATGTCATCTTGGAGGCGAGAAGGCCTAGTACTAGAAAATCTTCTGCTGACAAATGGAAAAGATTCTGTGCCTGGAACCACTCTTTAGGGATGAGCACAGAAGCGCCCAATTTACCTCAGATTTTGCAATACTTAACTGAGATGCTTCACAAGGGACTGTCTTTTTCCTCTATTAACATCCACACTTCAGCTTTTTCAGCTCACTATAACACAGAACCACCCTTCTTCTCTGATCCCTTGCTCAAGCAGTATCTCAGAGTGGAAAAGAACTTGAGACCACCCAGGGAAGCTCCTACCCCTGCCTGGGACCTTAACTTTGTTTTGGAGAAGCTCACTCTACCTCCTTTCAAGCCAGCTGCTACTGCATACTTAACATTTCTTTCTTGGAAAAGAGCCTTCCTTTTAGCAATCACTTCAGCTAGAAGGATACTGAATTACAGGCCCTTATGGCAGTGGAGCCTTTCATCATCTTTCATGCGGACAGGGTATCTTTGAGGACCAATCCATCCTTCATGCTCAAGGTGGTTTCCAGTGTGGCTCTTATTCAGTCCATTCATTTGCCAACCTTCTTTTCCAATCCACAAAACAAACGAGAATGGATTCTGCATTCCTTGGATGTGCACAGACAACTTAGATTCTACTTGGACAGGACTAAATCTCGAAGAAAATCTGACCAATTGCTGATAGCATTTGCTGCAGGGACAGAGGGAAAGGCCATTTCAAAACAAACCATTTATAAATGGATAAGCTATTACATTCATTTCTGCTATAAGCACCATGGAAAACCTATCCCCCATGGGATCAGATCTCACTCCACCAGGCCTGCATCTACTTCTGCAGCCTTTCTCAGAGGTGTTCCTACCAGGGATATTCTAGAAGTTGCTACCTGGAGTTCTGTACATAATTTCACCAAGCATTGTCATTTACCAATTTTCTCTAAATCCAGAGCTGGTTTTGCCACTGCTGTCTTGCAGGGCCTTATAGCTGGCCCTAATGCTGTATAAACTCCTCCTCCCAACCATAGCTTTGGGAATCTACCCAAATGTAATGACTGCAACAGTGAAACACAGAGAACATAGTACAGTTGTGTACACTTACCATAAATGTAGATGTTCGAGTGTATTCACTGTTGCAGTCCTGGTTACCCTCCCTCCAGCCCCCTACTTTTCTCTAGCTATACCTCTACTTTCTTTAACTATGCTTAAAAGACTTTTTGGTGTATTTGCTTTTGGTTGGAGGTATATTTTTGTGTTTTTTAATTTTATTGCCCCCCCCCCCCCATTAGGGGGCACTTGACACCTGGGGCAAGAAAAACTGATGTAATGGCATCGGATGCATGTTTTATACCCCTGACGACCTGATGTCATGGAAGAAGGGTCAGCAACCGATGCAGGACCCAAGACTTTGTTAATCAGGCCAACTGAGGGCAACCTGCCAGTAGATTACCCAAATGTAATGACTGCAACAGTGAATACACTTAAACATCTACATTTATGGTAAGTGTACACAACTGTACTTTTTGAAGCCTGCAAAGTTGACAATGACACATTTCTTCTAAGCTGTAGCTCTTTGTATAATTTGTCTTAGTGCAAATATCTGGTCAGTGCATGATCGACCTGATCTAAATCCAGCTGGTTCCTGACTGAGTCTGTCATCAACTGCTCCTTTTAGTCTATTCAGTAATACACTGGTAAAAACTTTGCCTGGGACTGACAACAATGTGATTCTACACCAATTGACGCAGTCTCTAAGATCTCCTTTTTTTGGTAGAGGGGGGGCTGATGATGCCATTTTCCCACTCATTGGGTACCTTTTCTTGAGTCCATATGTTGTTCAAAAGATGTTTGAAATGTTCCACTAATGAAGTAGCATACTTTAGCAACTCTGATTGTATCTGGTTTATTCCAGGAACTTTTCCATTCTTTGTTTCGCTATGGCTTCCTTTACTTCAGTCTTTCTAATGTCTGCCAAGTTCACATCCAGAGTCATTGTTGACACTTGGCCGTCATTGCCAAAGTCATGCATATCATCTGATGTGGGGCGGTTTAGCACAGAATCAAAATGTTCTTGCATCTCTTTAATTGTGCATTTTTTTGCAGCTTTTCCATTTGCTAATCTAATAGGTGGTCTCTGGTTATTCTCATCCATACGTTCTTTGGCAACACGACATAATGTCCTAGAATTTTCAGTCCCTGCTGATGTTTCTGCCTCTGTTGCCAGTTTCTTAACCCATAACTTTCAGTCATTCCTGCACTTCCTTTGACCAGTTTATCTTTCTGTTTATATTCTTCAATCACAGTGTCTAATGGTTGGCCAGTATCGTATGCCTACTGTCGTCTTCTTTTGCAATCACATCGTGCATCAGTGGCTTTCCAAGTTTCAACTGTTATCCATGCTTCTTTTATTTTGCCTCTCAAGCCCAAGATTTTGGGAACTTAGTATCCACAGTGCTCCAAGATCTCTCTAAAGCATCTGATAATATTTCACATAAGCACCTTCTAAGTCATCTATCAAACCTAAATCTCTCCCAAAACGCACTTTCCTAGTTCTCAAGCTATCTGTCAGATAGATATCAGGCTGTGAAATAGAAAAAAGGCACCTCATCTTTCTTACCCACTCCTATCGGAGTACCACAGGGGTCCATCCTTGGACCAATGCTGTTTAATATCTTTATCAGTACCTTTCACTATGCTGTTCCTAATGCCAAAGTTATCCAATATGCAGATGACTCTATTACTTGTCTGCTCTGTCTCAAAGCTCTCTGAACTAAACTAAAACTCAGACTGCCTTCTCAACTACTGAGATCTGGATTTGCCAAAATTACCTTTCTCTCAATGCTAACAAATCTAAAATACTACTATTCACTCCCTCAAAATCTTTCTCTTTTGATAAAAATTCCTTCCAAGTCCTTTGCCAAAACAACTCTCCAATGGAAGTTGTTCCCTTTGCCAAACTACTCGGTGTAACTGTAGATGAACACCTCAAGTTCGACATCCATATTCAGCAAAATGTAAAGAAAACCCACCAAAAACTATGTATGCTATACAGGAACAACCACTTCCTCTCTACTTCTACTAGGCATACTTTGGCCTCCTCTTACCTCCTTCCCTCCCTTCTGTATGGTGCCCCGCTACTAACTAACCTGTCCTCTTCCATCACTTCCAAACTTGAAAGCTGTTATAACAAAATGTCTAAATTTGCCACCAAAGCCAAACATTCCATACATCACTGTGTTTCCCTCAAATCCCTCAACTGGTTAGAATTCACAAATTACCTGGACTTCCTCCAGCTCACTACAGCACATAGACTAATATTTAATCCAACCAAATGCCCAGCTCTAAGCAACATCCTTTCCCCATACACCCCAAACAGAACTCTCAGATCTGAACACCAAAACTTGATTACTATCCACAGACCTAAACATCCTGCTGGACTCCCCTCCTTCTCCTTAGGTAAGAAATGGAACTCTCTCCCTTCCACATTAAGGACAATGTCAAATACAAACAACTTCAAAACACAGCTTTACACCTACCTCTTCTCCAAATGGAAATGTAACTGCATTCTCCCTACCTTGAACTCTTTAACAAAAGCCCCTGGGAGGGTATCCTCCTGAGTCCCTAAGGATGTTATAGCTGGCTATAACCTTCTATAGCTAATTCCCATACAATCTCTCACACTCTGTAAATAGCTTTTGACTTTGACTTTAACTTCAACTGTGTGAATTTGTTAAAATGTATCTGCACGATATTTTTCCACTATGGGCAGTATTACTTACACTTTGTATTATTTGCTATGTATTTGTAGTTTACCCTGTTTTTATTGGACTGCTATCCTTACTGTAATCTGTTTCATGGAGCTTTTCTCCCCAGGCCTTCACTGAAAACAGGCATTCTGGGCCCAGAGGACTTCCCCGGTAATCAAACTGGAAATAAATAAATAATTATATCCAGTTGTTGCTTCTGCTCTCTCTTTGATGAGTGTCTTGAATTGTTCCCATTGCTGTTTAATGTCATCATCTACACTCTCTAGGGAAGATAACTGATTTTGGACCTTGATGTATCTGGTTTGCACATCAGGTGACGTTAACATGTCGGTGTTAAATTGAGGAGATACTGGCTTTTTCTTTCAGTTCTTGAGTTTTGTTTTCATTGACACAACCACAAGGTAGTGATCAAATGTGACATCAGCTTCCTGTTGTACTCTTACATCTTTGCATACTTGCCCATCAAAGAGATATCCAAATGTGATAATCTGATTCACCATGTATTTGTCAGGTGAATGCCATGTTGCCTTATGAATGTCTTTGTTTTCGAATATGCTGCCCCCAACTTTAAGGTAATTGGAACTACAGAACTGCAGTAATCTATAAACATTAACCGTTCGGTTTCCTAAAGCAGTGGAGCCAATGACGTGTTCATATCCCTCTCTGTTGCTTCTGATTTGAGCATTGAAATCACCCTTCACAATTCTAAGGTCATAGCTGGGAACTGAGGTCATCACATCATAATATTCTTCCTTTTCAGTATCTGAGGCAGCTTCTGTTGGTGCATAAACTTGTAGTAATGTTAGTTTGGTGAAACGGCTCTGTAGGCATACTGAAATAGTTCTGTTGCTGTTTGGTTCCCCACTGACTAAAGTTTTTGAAGACTCCTTGCTAAGCAGCATGCCATCTCCATTCTCATGCCTATCATCCCTTGAAAATAGAATGGTGACATCTTCTAAAATAATCTTTCCTAATCCAGTCCATCGCATTTCACTGGTTCCAACAGCCAGTAGATTGGCACAAATCATACACAAAATGAAATATTACAATCTACCAGTGCTATAAGCTGCATTCCAAGTGCTGATACATGTAATGGATTTAGCCTTAAGAATTTCCCTCGTTAAGGACCTAACTTCCTTTTGGCTTTCATCAGATTCCTTCATCAAGCTGCAAGTTCTCTGGTTCAAAGACATTACAATTGGGCTTTCCCTGCCATGCTGGCTGAATTTAACTGAGTTTTGCCTTCTTGTGGTTTCTGTTACACCATATATTTTTACCAGAAAAAGTTACAAGCCCCCTGCATAACTTTTTCACCAGGATTGAGTACCATCTGTGTTACCAACCCAATTTTCAGGGTCCCTGATGAGCCTGTCCACCTTGTGCAGCACCCTAGGTGAGTCTTCAGTCATGTGACCTTCACCACAATGGCATAGCCTCAGCAAGCAGTCCCCTCATTGGAGTGTTCACCCCTCCACCACTATGAGGTACAGGTTGGATTTTAGAGGGGGTGGGTCTAAATACTGCATTGGGTATTTCCTGAAAATAGGCCACAAGTCTAATAGGACCAACCCAGAAAACAAAAATAAGTAAATAAACATAATAGCAGTTTGGGAGCAGAGCTGTTCCATGCTACTTGCAGTGGACAGCCATGTATGGTGTGGATTGCTGCTACTTAGCTAGTACACAGGAATGAATATGAACATTTTGTAGTGTTTTATTGCCCTAATTCCTCATTATTTCAAGCTAGTACTCATTTGCAACTCTTTGTTCTCTGACTAGCATCACAGAATTAGAGAGTTCTACTCATGAGTGGTTCTGTATATGGGAATCATTACAGAAACCTGATCTTGCTTCCTTTAACTACATGAATATATGTGTTTTATACATATATGCATGTGTGTGTGTGTGTGTGTGTGTGTGTGTGTGTGTGTGTGTGTGTGTGTGTAGCTATGTGATGTAGGAAAATGCATACATATTGTGGAACACAAAAGCACAAAGGATACTAAAGTAAAAAAATTCTTACATTTTTTCCTGTACTGATTATATATGCAACTAATAAATCAGAAACACAGACTACTTGTGTGGCAGTATCTTACTTAAATCCATGGAACCCATAAGCAAGAACTGCAGTCAATTTTAACAGTAATAAAAAGTCCAGTAGTTCTTCTGAATTCATGTACTCACTAGCAGGGCCTCTTCTTTTTGGCTCCTCTTGACTTATTTAGGAATATGTCCGAAGACATTTCAAACATGGTTGTCAGTGTCTAAATTTTTACTACAGTACTCCACCCAGAAATAATGTTCCAGGTTATAATCCCCCTCTACAAGAGGCTGTAGCCCTCTCTTTTGTAGATTATAACATAGCTGCTGCTCACTCAGAATGGATATCTGATAAAGAAGATGCAGCTATACTGACTACCCTAATTTTGTTCTGCTCTGTTTTTAGCTCCCAGAGCTCACCATCAGTTTGCCTTGCCTCGTCTGCATACCCACCGTAGCCTCCCAAAAGTTAACCCAACACACATTTAGGGCTGGTAAGGAAATCAAGGATCCTGATCCATTGTCATATTCTGCTGAGAGTGGTTGTTTTTGTTATTTTATATGCCCTAACCTTTCCCATCCCCCACTCTCACCTGTTACAACCTAGAATGAATGTACAGTTACCATCCTGCTGCTGCAGTGATTCAGCCAATACTCCCGCCACTTTAGGACTACATCCATTTGCATATCTCTGGCCTCAATTGGAGATCTACTGTGAGGTATGCACAAGTGCCCATCTTTCCATTTACTGGCTCATCCCTTAGTGTTTTTTAACAATATCCTGGAAGGCAGTGCACATCTGCACTGAACCACTGGGGAGAAAAGCTCCAGAGATCATGACTGAAAACCTCCAAAGCCAATTATGAATCAAAACTAGCCTCCAAAACAAAGGATAACCACAAAGCATTTTTCAGTTATGTCAGAAAGCTCCATAAGTAAAGCCCAGGTTTGTTCTAAATTAGTTCTTAATGCAGATAGGTTCAGTGCAAACTTCACCCCCCTGCCCCCCCCCAAACCTCCCATTTGACATCCCCAATACTTGCCCTTCACCTCACATCTCTGCAGATGAAGTGTTAAAGGTCCTATCCATGACAAAGAACACAGCTTCCATGGGACCTGATAGTATCCCAGGCTGTATTCTGCAACATTTCCAGCAAGAACTAGCCTCGCCATTGAGCACCCTATTCAACCATATCATAAGTACAGACTTCATTGCAGCAGAGTGGAAAACTGCCATTGTCATCCCTTTGTACAAAGGTGGTGCCACTACTGATCCTGGAAAGTATCTCCCCATTAGTTGACAAATCTGATCTGTAAGGCCATGCAGCATATTATTATGTACCTCATAAACAAGGACATAGGCAATCTCCAAGCACTTGACCCCAGCCAGTTTAGATTTTACTCTTTTGAGACTGTCACCAAGGCACTGGATGAGGGAAAGTCAGTACGTACAGCTTACCTTGACTTGGCCAAAGCCTTTGACAGAATCCCCCACTCGGACATCATTGAAAAGCTCACACATCTTGGTGTAAATCCCTATCTCTTCAGGGTGAGTGGCCAACTGGTTCACCGATAGGACCAGTAAGTTAGGGACCTGTCCTGGGACACCTGTTGTTTGGCATCTACTTCTTAGAGGTCTAGGCAAAGACAAAAGCCCTGTGGCTGACCAAATTTGCAGATGACTGCAAGTTGGGTGTTGTCATTGACTCCCCAAATTATGTTAACATACTACAAGAGGATCTTACAGCAACAAATGACTGGTGCCAAAGTCATGGCCTTAAGTTAAATGGTGAAAAAATATAGTTATCATGCCGTTCGGAAAAAGCATGGCCCACCTAAGCAACCCCCTAAGCACACAACCTGTGTCAAGAGACCTGGGTACACAGGTTGATAACCCCACATTTGACCATCATGTAGCAGCAGTGGTCAAAAAAGCCTTTTACTTGGTTCATCTCATAAGTAAAGGGATTTCATTCAGAAAAAAGGAGGTTATTACATCTTTGTACTCCTCCCTCATTAGGCCAGTAATTGAGTTTAACCCCCCCCCCCCCATTCAGTATGAACCTCTCCAAATACCTGCACCAACTGAAAAGGCCACATAAATACCTCACAAAGAGAATCCATGGCCTCCAACACCTGTCCTATGTGGACAGGCTCAAATCACTGTCACTCTACTCGGTATCGTGCAGATTGCTCAGAGTTGATCTGTGTCTCACCTACAAGGCAATCTCAGACCCCGCTGTGCTAGAGATGCTCCATATCCATAAGTCTAAACTCCTTGCACATTACCCGATAGAAAGGACTAAATCTAATATGTGACATTAACAAAACCTGCTGGAGAGACAGGCTTTTCTCCAAGAGGCTGCCCATCTCTGGAATAGACTTCCTATACACGTCAAATAAAGTATGTCGCTGACCCTCTTCAAGTGCAGCCTTGATGAGTGGATGGGAAACCACAAATTTGTCCCAGAGGGTTCCACCTTTGTCTCTCACTGGCAGAGGTGACGGGTGTTGATTGAGGTTTCTTTTTTTGGGGATAAATTCATGGCTCAGCTTGTGAGGGCCCCAGGGGCATTAGCATAATAATCTCCTATGATCCTATGAAATCAAGTACAGCTCAACATAAGAAGAAATACTATGAGAACAATTCATATTCTAAAACCTACATAGTATCATGTGGTTTAACTCATTGCCTCCTACAGGATGCTAATTGATCATGGGTCACCTAGGCCATAATAAAAACGTTATTTCTCCATTCCATGGTGCTGGCTGACAACCTTCGTTTTTTAATGTCACAGCATTTATTTGCAGTGGTATGACATGACTGGACATCATTTGGTTAGGGTTATTGCATAATATGCTTCACTGTATATACCCCATAATAAAAATGACCCCCTAATTATTTCATTCAGGTCTAAGACAGACTTAAACATAAAAAAGATCCCCTGTCTAACACAGAGTGGTCTTTCATATTAAACCTAAACAACCATAATCTTGTTGCAAAAGCTGTCACCAGTGCAATCAAGATACCTCCAGGACACAAGATACCGCCAGGACACATTCTTTCTCATACTTTGTCAACTGTACAAACCAGTAAGAAAAGATCGTCTAACTCCTGCATTGAAATCCCTTTTTAAAATTAGTTGAGAAATGGTAGGATTAAAATGCCGTCCATCCCCTACCAATAGATAACAATATACCCTTAGCTAGATCACCCAAATAGTTTTGCAAAGAAGTGAATCAACTCCGAGGGAGGGATATTCAAAACAACCTACAGACAGCAACTCCTACAATTTTTCTGTCCGAGTTTCTTTCTGAATTCTCCAACCTACCCATTTCTTCAAACACTCCCTCTAACCCCCTTATCCCCCAGAACCACCTCTCTATTTTCCTTAATTTTGCTGTAAAGAAGTCAAAACAAAAGACTTAGGACATCTTCTGCAACAAATAAAAATGGACAGTCCACCAAGAGTAGATGACATATATCCCTAGTTCATATACTCCCTGCAGGGACCTCCTCACAACCCCCTCTGCAACACATCTTTATTCTCTCCCTAGCACAAAATCTTGTGCCAAATATGTGGAAGATGGCCATTATCAGCCCAATCTCACCCAAACTTCCAAGTACAGGTCAGTGTCTGTCCCTGCCATTCTAGGCAAACTGCATGAAAAAATGATCTGTGTTCAACTGACCCAGTGCATCACTACCTATAACCCCCTCTCCCATAGACAATGTGGGTTCTGATCAACTTAGAGCACACTCACAATCCTATGGACCCTAAATGATGAAATATTAGTAATATAGACAATGGCCGGCTCAATGGCACCATCTTTATTGAGGTTGCAAAAGCTTTTGACCTCACGACCACAACACCCTCCTCCATCACGTACTACAACTAGGAATAAGTCCCAATTTCCTGTCTTGGTTTAAAAACTGCCTCACCGATTAGAACTTCTCCATCAAAATTCATACCTCGATTTCCCAGTCAGTCAACCTTCAAACAGGAGTACTACAAGACTGCTGTTTTACTGTTCTTCATCTTTATAAATAGACCTCTCTTTGACCTACGTCATCTCCCCATCCTACTCTGTGCAGATGACATAGTACTATTTCACACAAAAAAATCAGTATCAAACCTCTGTTAATACCTACAAGCAGATTTCCTGGATCTGCAACAAAAGCCTCTTTTTCATTTCCAGCAAAAAAACACAGTAAACACTACTTCTCTTAAATATTTTGCCATTTGGCTTGACCCATCCCTAAACTTTTTCCTCCATCTTGACTACATAAGGAAAAAGGAAAACTCTCTTTTTTTTTAGCCAATAAAATCTCCTTTCTTATTTATATCTCCAGAACAGCCATAAGAAAAAGCATTCTACTCTGCTAACTTGATTAAGGCCTTCCACTCATAGCATCAGCAACAAAAACAAATAATCTCCAGGCACATTCAAACCATGGCTAATAAAATGTGTAGTTCTATTACCCAGTCCCCTAAAATTGAATATCATTATAGTACACTAAAAAATACAAAATGTCTCCCTGTTCAACAAAGGTAAAGGGATGGCCACTTCTTAAGATCCCATCTATTCAAATTCCTGTTCAACGAGCCCTTCTCTGTCCTAGCAGTTAAACTAATCAGGCAACCTTCCTTTTACTGGAAAAGAAACCACAGCCATTCTGACCCACACTACAACACCTGAAAAGTAAATTCCATTACACAGATCTCTGCTTCTCTATACTAGGCCAAATCTCTTGGAAAAAGTACCCCACAAATAAAAGATATCTGATCTTACCCTAAGTCTATGACTTGACTGAAGACTGGCCTCCACTCATCAGCCAAATGTCTTTTCTTGCCATACAGCCATATCATCAGTGATACATGACATTCTCCTATTAATAACACTCTTACTTATTCTTATATGGAATGCTGTACTGCACCAAATGTCTCTCTCCCATAATATTTAGCTTAACATAACTTTTCTATTCCAACTACTCACAAACTATGTCTAACATTCTTCACTCCACTCAGCTATCCTCTCATTCTCACTTAAACAGCACAGCTGTAATTATCACATAAACACCTTAAGTTCTAAAAGAGATTTATCTTGGTTTTTCGTAAATAAAATACATTACAGTTGTATATATTCTAAAATATTGTTAGCTGATAATGGTATTTTACAGGTGATGCATGTTTTTATTACACACTTAAGCAATAACTCACGACTAGGTGTGGGTAATGCTAGATTTACCCACAATTACGTTTGAGTGATAAAACAAAGCCAACTGTGACAAAATCCAGCATTACCCACTCTCAAGAGTGGGTTATTGCTATTATACAATGAGATTATTTAAGAAAGAGATTGTTTGTCTTTCTTAAATAATGTCTTTGTATAATGGTGCTGTAGTGTTCATCCATGTTCTTCTGCCATTTCTGATGTACTGATCATGTGTATGGGACTTACATTCCCATGCTTGCATAGTATACCAGTGCAGTGCAGGGAAAGCAACAGAGAAGAGAGAATTTTCATTACTGTTTTTTTTTAATAGAGATTTTATGAGGGACAACCTAAATACCAGGAAGATTAGCTTATTTTTGCAGAACATACCTGATTTTTCTTGTATTTTGCTGTCTGTAAGTGTGCGCTGATAGAAAAGTCCAGCATCAATGGTACTTCTGTGGCCAGACTTTTTTCTATTGGTGTATGCTCAATTTACAATGGGTACACTAGTTGGGCTGTCCAATCAGCATGCATATTTTTGATCAACAATGACCTATTATTGTATAATTAGTATTTCTCACTAAATGTAATTCTGAATTTCTATGTATTCCTAAGCTCTGATTAATATTGGTCATGTGTGATCGACGCTCTAACCTGTAAACAAATTTTAAATAAATGTATTCATCTTTTATATATTTATTTACCATTCTAGTGAAAATCATCAGCATTATGTTGCAGTGTTAATAGATATAGGCTTAGATGTATGCATGTAAATATATACATTGTCCCTCATATTGCTACGTTTTGGAGTAATTATGCTACCACTTTGCTGCTTCAACAATGGCAACTGTGTACAGGGCAGAATCAGTCAGAAAGTGCAGGATTTGCAAATAGAAATGAAAGCAATGTGGAAGAAAGGTGTATAGATAGTGCCAGGAGCAGCAGGACCATTAATAAATAATTTACAAGCGTGTTTAAATATGCTACCAATACATGTAATCCTATGTGATCTACAGAAGGAGGCAGTTCTGGTTATATTGTGGGTGCCAAGAAGAGTACTTTTGGCTAACATCAAAGGTTAAAGCAATAATAATTTCACAAACTCTAATTGTACCCTAACTTAGAAGTGGTGTCCATTCCCATCACGGTGTTAGAAATTTAAAATGTTTGGAGAGTTAAAGACAGTAACCTGATATAGTTTATGTGCTGTATATTCATATAAGTGGGTGGCTTGTTCATTAACATTTGCCAGGATCACAAGCTGTATACAGTGGCCTGCCTACTGTTGCTGTATAGTTGTCTCTTAATTAGTAGTTGGCATTTTCTCCGATTTCTTTGTTCATCACATTGAATCTACACCTTGCAGAATGTTTCTCTGAATCTCATCCTCCTCTGGTGTTTTTTGATGACATCCAGATGGGGAGTGCACACCTAAGGAGAAAAGCTCCAGAAATAAGTACAATTCAACATAAGAAGTACTGTGAGAACAGTTCATGTTCTAGATCCAACAAAGTATCATGTGGTTTAACTCCTTGTTTCCTGCAGGGGTATGATCATCAGGAAAGCAGAGTTCACATGTATCCTGTAAGAGGTTTACTATCATAAGGTCGATGTCCGCAAGACATTCCGACCTAAAATATTGACGAAGATGTTCGAAATGGAATGTTGAGAAGGTCAGAATCTCACAAACACACTTCCTTATGCGAATCCGACTGTTATCAACATTCTTAGACTACAGTTGAACATTGTATACCACCTGACAATACTGTTTAGCAAGAGGCAAACCCCCCTGCACCCCCATGGTGGGTGGATGTGCCCCCCACCCCCCACAGATTAAATATTCCAACTCCGAGATCATAGTACAGTGCAGAAAAGGGGAAATTTCCTGATCTGCACTGTACAGTGATCTTGTCAGAAGGCCAACCACATATGTGCAAATGCACAATGCATTTGCTAACCCAAGACTCACATGAATGAAGGTTCGACAACATGGTTTCAGCCAACCAAATTTTGGCATCCCATGGTCATCGGACCTTTACTCGACATTCTGATAGTAAACCCATGTAAGAGTATACCTATTTTTACAGGAGACTTCCCTAAACTCCTGAGGTGAGTATGTTTTTGCAATCTAATTTTTTGGAGTTCAGGCACAGATCCATAGCAAAAGCTAAGGCAGCAAGGTGGCACCTGCAAGATGACATGACTTGCTAACCATTCATAGAGAAAAGATCAGGATGGAATATATAGAACTGGAGATGAAATGTTTGCAAAAGTTATAAGAAATATTAGAAATTTCTTGCAAAAAGGTATGAACGATATTTCTATGTTTACATTAATAATGCAAAAATGGGGTGCAATATTGTCATACTTGGTAGTGTATGCAAGTAGTCTGTGTTAGTAAATGACAATAAAACATGGTGTCTTTTCTGGTAAAGCAGTTATGACTATTAGTAATATAGCAATATTTTTATAACTGCCTTAATTTCATAAAAGCTGTGTGATCTACAGGTGAACACAATTTTAAGGCACAAAATGTTGCCACTGATACTTGACATGTAACATGCATTGTGTGTACATTAATATTGTTGTAATCATTATCATCAGCCCCCTTTTTCCCATTTTCTACATGGGGTAGGGGTGTCATGTCATCTGTTGCCATCTCTCTGTTTTCAATGTCACTCTCCTACCTTCCTCAACACTCATGCCTGACTGTCACAGATCTTCTATCACACAATCCATCCACTTCTTGCTGGATCTCTTTGTTTCCACTTACCTTCTTCCTGTCTGTCATAGGTTCATAGGTATTTAGCAGGCTAACAACTGCAATGACCTTTTTAAGCCTAGCCATGCATCCCAAAACTCTGACAAGTTCTGGTACCCTTGATAAGTGTAAGCAGGGGCTTGGGAGTTGAAACATTTACAAGTAAGGGCCTGGGAGATGAACCATTTATAGGTTGCCTGTATCCATTAGAGACATATGTGCCAAACCAGGGATGAATTTCCAAATCCCCATCCAGTTGTCTGTTACACTTGAATAGGGTTAGGGAGGAACTCTGCTTCACATGGATGGGAACTTGTTCCATAGATGGGATAGTCTCTGGGATGCATACTTGTCTCTCCAGCAGGTCCTATTTATATCACAGGCAAGATTTAAGTCTTTTTAAACTGGTAATTTCTGGTGCTGTTTGTTTTCTGGATATGCAGGAGGTCCATCAGATTGGGGTTTGACAGTGCTCTGTGTTCCAAGCATAGATTTTCCCTCAAAAGCCTGTAGGAGACAAAATGGAGGAATAGGGCCTTGAGGCAGTCTGCATAGGACATTTTACTTACATCTGTATTCTTTTAGTGAAAAACCTCTGTGGACATTCCAGTTGTTAGATGTGCCTGGTTAGGTACATATTAAAGGGGGCATTGTACTCAATGATAGGTCTGATGAATGCCAAATACAATGGACTTATATGTCATACCTTTGTTTAAAAGTTGAACAACATAACATGATTTCCTCACTACTGTAGACACATGATTGTCAAAGGCTAAATTACTGTCTATTTGTGGCTCTGCATCTCTGACTACTGGGTCAAATCTAAGGGGTGTTTTGTCAATATGATAGTTACCAAGGGGGGATGACTTCCTGAAGGATACTATTATGCATTTCTTGGCATTTAGTTTTGACCATGGCTTTGACACCAGTTGTTTGTCTGTGTCATCCCTTTCTGTGTCAGTATAGGGTTCAGTGACAGCTCCTAATTTGCAATCATCTGCAAATTTAGTCAGCCAGAAACCATTGACATTGGCCTTGACTTCAGAGAAGTAAATGTTTAAAAGGAGTTGTCCAAGGACTGATCCCTGAGAGACTCTTCTTGTGACTGTCCTCTTTGTAGAGGTGGACTCCCCAATTCTAATTTTCTGGATCCTGTGTGTGAGCCAGTTGGCTGTCCACCGGGTTACATAGGTTCGTACCTAACCTCTTGAGTTTGTCAACAATGCTTGAGTGGGGTATTATGTCAGATGTCTTGGCCAAGTCAAGGTAGGCAGTGTGAACCATTTTGCCCTCATCATTGTTTTGGTGACCTTCTCAAAGAAGTCCACAAGGTAGTCATGACCTGCCCTTGATGAAACCAAAGTGGGTTGGGTCCAGTGTCAGGAGGTTTATTATATCACTATTTATCATTTCCATGATAATTCTTTTCATGGCTTTACATACAAGACTGCTGAGACTTATGGTTCTGTAGTTTCTAGCGACTGTAGATGGCCCACCTTTGTGCAGAGAGATGACTGTTGCTATTCTCCATTCATGAGGCACAAAGCCTATTTGGAGGCTACAGTTAAGTAGCAATTCCAGAGGGCCTTATAGGTCATGTTTCATGCTATTTAGAAGGCATCCTGGGATATTGTCTGGGTCCATTGATGCAGTGTTCTTGGCCTTAGAAAGAGCATTAAGGAACTGTTCCTTAGTGATAGCATGGGGAGTTATATTTGATGATATTTCCTGAGGTTGAGGGGGAGAAAGGGGTAAAGTTGGAGCTGAATTTATCAGCCAGTAGGTTGACTATACATTCTAGCTCAGTATAGGCAGCTCCATTTACAATGAGCTCTGCACACAGTTGTGTATTGCCTTTGAGGTTGCAGACATAATAAAGAATGCCTTGTGGTTGTCCTTGGTCTGGGAGGCCAAATTTGCCTCAAATTTTGCTTTGGTAGACTTTTTGTTTTCTGAGATGTTTGATTAGTTTGATGAGAGTGATTTTGTCCTGCTGGGTGCTACTTATCCTAATTTTTGCCATGATTTTCTGCCTTCTGTTATTCAGCCTATTGATTTTGTGATTCCACCAGTGTGGCTTATTTTTTGAGTTAGTTCTGTACTTCTTCCTGGTGAGTATAGCTGCCTCTATGCCACTATTAACATGCTTATATAGGGTTTCTGGGCAGCAGTGTTCTCGGGGTTTATGAAGCTTGCAGTTTTGCCAGGTTATCACTTAATGGCAGGAAGGTGGCCTTAGAGTAGTTCTTGAATATTCCAGGTTTAGCTGGGGGTACAGGTTTTATTTTTACTTCAAAGAAGACCATTTTGTGGTCTGACCTTACCAGGGAAGACATTTCAGTAGGGGCTGTGCAGCACTCTCCCATATTAGTGAAGATCAGATCCAGTATGGTTTCTCCCCTGTTTGGTGTATTGACAGTCTGGTCCAGGGAGTTTGTGTTTTCCATAATCCAGGAATCTCTGTACCTGTACATTTGGTGTTATATCTCAGGCATCATAGATAAGCTCAACAGCTTAAAAGTAAACCCTTATGTCACTATATGGGTTGCAAACTGGCTAAAGGACAGAACCCATAAAGTTAAAATCGCTGGAGCAATGTCAGACTCAAAGCCAGTCACAAGTGGTGTCCCACAGGGATCTGTCCTGGGACCCCTCTTGTTTGGCATTTATTTCTCGGATGTTAAAGCAAACACGGGAGGGCTGTGGCTGACAAAGTTCGCAGATGACTGCAAACTAGGCGCCATAGTCGATACACCAGCAGACACGCACATCCTACAAAAAGGCCTCACAGAAACGGACAACTGGTGCCGGAGTCACGGCCTTAAACTAAATGCCAAAAAATGTATAGTCATCCCCTTTGGGAAAAACAAAGTACCCACAAATTATCACATAGACAGCAACCCACTGAGTATGGAAAAAGTAATCAGAGACCTAGGGACCCAAGTCGACAGCGACCTCTCATTTGACACCCACGTTGCCAAAGTGGTTAGAAAAACATTCTACCTTGTACACCTCATCATGAAGGGATTCACATCCAGATCCAAGGATGTCTTTGTACCCCTATATTCCTCCCTCATCAGACCCATGATTGAGTACAATGCCCCATTTGGTATGTACCTCACCCGGCATTTGCAACAGCTGGAGAGACCACAAAAGTACCTCACCAAGAGGATCAAGGGTCTCCAACATATGTCTTATTCTGCCAGACTAAAGAAACTTCAGCTCTATTCAGTAGCATACCGCCTGCTCAGAGGTGATCTCTGCCTGACGTACAAGGCCATGTCCAATCAGGATCTGATGGACATGCTCCACCTCAAAAAATCCAAATCCATCAGGACTACGAGAGCTAAAGACTTAAACCTTGGCACAAGTATGAATAGGACATGCTGGAGGGATAGATTCATAACCCAGAGGCTTCCCATGCTTTGGAACAAGATCCCAGTTCGTATTAAGCAGAGCCCCTCACTGACTCTCTTCAAGAGAAATCTTGATGAGTGGATGGGAGATCGTAAGTTTACCCCAGGGGTCACATCTGTGTCACTGCTAGACAGGGGCACAGTAAACTAATTCTATTATATAAGGGAACCTTCATTGTGTCACTACTAGACAGAGGCACAGTATTCTAAATTTATTCTGTACATTTTTTGTACCATTTCATGGGGTGGCAAAAGCCACATCACTATGGCTAAGCTTACAAATGCCCCAGGGCAGATAGCCTAGTACTATACTATGAAACTATGAAACTATATAGGATTTCCAGTTAATAGTGAGATAAAGTCATGTATGAATATGGTATCCGGTTGGATAGTGAGTATTTCCAATAAGTTTAAGTACATTATATGGGTTTCCTGGGTAATAGAGAGGGGCCTATAGCTTGCAAAGAAGTGGTATTGGATTTTGCCTATAGTGATTTGAACATGGAGTAGCTCAAGGGCATTGTCCTGTTTGTTCAGCCTTGAGGTATATTCTTTTTATGTAAATCAAGACACCTACACCTTTAGTTCCTGTCTTTGTAGCAGCTGGTCTAAATGTGTGGAAGGCATTATAGCCTTGCACTATCTGTATACTCTCTCCGCAGCTTTAATGCATTTCTCAGTGACCGCATAGCCATCAGCATTCTCTAGGGTGAAGATAGCTTCTAGGGACTGGAGTTTTTTGTTTAGACTCCTAGCATTGAGCAGTAATACCTTTAGATTTTCTTAGTTTTGATTTGCTATGTCAGAAGTACTTTGTTTGGCATTGCCTAAAAAGGCACTGCGGGAAAAGACAATGTTTTAGCTAATATTCAAAAGCTGGGGGGGGGGTGCAGACCACCCTTGGAAAAGCAGTGTGGCCTGTTGACCATCTCCTTCCATGCTGACAGTGTGTACCCCCTTACAATGACACCAAAAGCTAAGCCAATAATTAAAGTCAGTCTTCTTTTGCTCGTATTTTGGCATCATCCTTGGAGAAGGTAAAATGATGCTCAGTGCTGAGCTCATACCAGCCTGACACATATTCCAAGAGCTCGATGATGTCTCTTCATATAGTTTAGGGAGGTATGTCTCAGGTCCTTTACACCCACGTGGACTTTGAATGAGTCATGCTGGTACTTGTGGTCCAGTGACCCAAGAGAGTGCATAATGTGGCTGATCCAAGCTCATGATAAGCAACTGACCGTGACTTTCTCCTTACTCAGCCTGGTGAGAGGGACATCAGTGTGTCCCACGATGGAGTCTCCAATGACCAGAATGTTGGCTTGTGTGGTGGCTTGTCTTATGGGCTTAGAAGTAGAAGTTCCATGAGATGTGGCTGTATGTGTTGATGTGGGTATTGTTTTGAAAGAGTGCATTTGGGGCTGCTGAGGATATTTATTAACTGTACTTTGTTTAGGAGGTCTATGGGGTTTAGGAAGGTTCATTAAAGTGCCTCAGCATGTGTGGGTCTATATGTCTGCTTTAAATTGTGTGTGATGGGTGCAACATGTGTACTACTGACAACCTTATTAACATTAGGATTACTTTTATGTGAGAGCTTTGCTTTCAGTGACATTGTGTAAATACATCTCTCACACACCATATCAGTTTGTTGGAGAATTAACTGGTTGTCAGTAAACATGAATCAATTTCTCCATTGCCTCAGGATGCCTATATCCTCCAAGCTGGTAATGGAGATAGTTGGAAAGTTCATATCCATGGCAACAGAACCTTTTTATTGATTAGGCAGTTGGAGTGAGAATATAAAATTATGTCAGAAGTATCTGGTCTGCAACTCTGGGGACAGTGCTTGTCACTGCAAACTAGCTGTCCCATTTGCGACTAGGTACTGGTGAAATTTCAATTGTGCTTTTAGAAGAAAAATGTTACTCATGGTGTCTGTGTCTGTACAGGACACTGCTAAATACTTGAGGTGAAACTAATATGCAGACCCTGAGAATTTAAAGATGAAGTATTTAGGCAGATATTCTGAAGTTAGAAATGACTTAGCTTGTCAAGAGTGATAAAAAGAAGGGAGTTACATGAATGGCTATTGCCTGGCTACTACTACTGCTGGTCTCACCACAGCTTTACTCTCCTAGGATACAATGCTCCTTTTCTTCTTCTCTCACCAGACACAAAGCATTAGCACCAATCCCAAGATGAGAAGCAGGCCACAGCCTGTTTGGTGATCCACAGTCTTGTCCTAGATGATACAAGGGTCTGTAGGCTTGTTGTAGCCTTTCCCTGTCCGATTCCTTGAATAGCAACTAGACCAATCAGGAATGTCAAGCACAGACACACACTGCCCAGCTGGAAACCATCAGGAATCAATGCCCTCTACGCCTTCTCTCACCAGTAGCAGAATATAAGCACAAATTCCAAGCTGTCACCTATAAAACAGTCATTAGGCTTTCTGGTGATCAGCAGTCTCCAGGAAATAATGTCCCTGTACTCCTTCTGTCACCAAGAGAAAGCAGAAGTATTAATCCCAAGAAGACTACTGAGAGGCAGAATGTGGGGTCTCCAGTAACTGGTGGTCTTGCGATAGATATGTTTAAAGGTAAGATGAAAAAAATTGGTTAATATTCTAAACACAGCTGTGTGCACTAAGCAGTTAGATATGGAAAGGGGTAAGTTAAGCTTTAGCTGTCTAAATGAAGAGCCACTAATTTTAAAAGAGCAAGATAGATTGGAAGGGGATGGCAGTTTGTATTCTGGTTCTATGTAATACATTGGGATAGTCAATAAATTTATGTAGTTGAAGGGGAGTGATTTCACAAAACGATATATCCCACATCATCTTAACCAGATTGCATTCTGCTTTTCTGCATATGTGCCTGAACCTCCTTAACCTGTTCTCATTTCTTTGTTCAACAGTGTGCATCCTAGCACCCATCAACATTACCTCTAGCTTCCTCGACTGCCCTGCCTTTACTGCCGAGGTTTGTGTACCATACAGTAGTACTAGATGCACCACTGTTTTGTACTCCTTACTTTTAAAACTTCTTTGGCATTCTTCTGTCATACACTGCAACTGACACTCTGTGCCAGTTGGCTAAAAATATTGTTTTAAAATGTAGTGAAGATATTAAATGCAAAATGTCCATAGATTCTAGTAAGCTACTCCCCTTGTCATATATCATTTGAAAGCACTCAAACAGGTGAACAATTTGCCCACTGATGTCTTGGATTAATCTTGTACACTTACAGAGATATAACCATTTGCAATCTGCAATTTTTGATAAAAAAATCATTGTCATTTTTATATAAGTCTGCAAAATCAAATCAGCATTTACATAGAGTGAGGCCCATCGTCTGCAGGAGAGCTTTCATATATATATATATATATATATATATATATATATATATATATATATATATTGTAACTCGCATCATTTACAAGCTATTGCAATTCTTATGAAATGCGTTTTCAATAGAGGATTTTGCAGAAACGTGAGGACATTAATTAACCACCTACTTCTCAGTGCTGAATGAGCTGATGTAGAACAATACTGTAACATCAAGGTGATGTAATACCTTGTATTGGACCAACATCCTCATGCATTTTAAGGCTAGATGGATTGAAATACTGAAAAAATAAAACACATTTCTGTTACAGATTAAACAGATATTAGCTGAAGGTATAGACAGTGGCACTCTGCTTGTGATGTTCATCTTAGCTTCAGACTGCATACAATATGCACACAATGTGTACTATGTACAGGTAATCGGTTAATTGGGTTGAAGGAAGGAAGCATGTTAATTCATTATACAAAGCCATTGACCAAAGCCTAACAGGCAGGCAAGCTGTGTTTAAGTGACCTGCTTTTCAGGTAATCTTGCAGTTGTAGTGCCGTGGGTTCTGAAGGTGGTGAAGGTTGTATTTGGAATGAAGGTGAAACTTTTCAAATCTGATGCAGCAGAGGAACAGACTGAAATATTCACTGATAAATTTGTTAAATGTGACTTCTCCATACTTATAGGTCCTGAAAATCTCCAGTATGAAACCATTTGTGGATCTCTGTCACGTGGATGGCATGTTCCACTGCCCATGAAAGTCAAGAAGTGAGGAGGGAATTCCTGCAGAGTAGACATGCTGGTCGGTTGGCTTCTTTGAAGTGTCCACACATATCACACTTTCTGTTGTCTTTGTGACCAAGAGAACATGGTTGAAAAGGGTCTGTGAATGACCAGTTCAGTTACACATTTAACAAATCATTAACATTATGTATGAGGTATGGCGGAGACATAAACATTATATACAGCATGTTTTTCAGCAACTGTTTTTTTTTTTTTTAATTTCTACAGTAACATCATCTGGTGTTGGTATTTATATACAGTCTGGAGTTTTATCATAGGTAAACACATTTTTTTCCCCACAGAAAACCATGCATACAAAATTACCGTATAGAAAAAAAAAACAAAAAGGATTTTAGGCACATGTTTTGCATAGTCATCTTTATTCTGTGGTTTCTTTATGGAAGATATATAGCCTTTGAAGTTTGTTTACAAGATGATTGGTTATTGGCACTAGTATTACTTGCAGTTAGAGACTGAGGTCCAACAACCAAGCACTTAAAAGGAAGTATCCCAAATCCAAATAGGGTTATGTGCCTCGGACTGAGACATAAATGTTGCCATCCACATTGTTAACAACCTCCAAAAATAAACGGAGAAATGCCAGGCCAGATGCGAGAACCAACACCAAAAAACTTTAATAGATAAGCGCTTTTGTTGTACTTGTGTAGTAAAACTTCAGATAAAACAAACAATTTAAAAGTCCATTTAAATAGTATTAAAAAGTCATGTGACAAAAAATAATGTGATAAGAAAACTATTGCTAATTTAGTCTCAACACAATTCCACCCCTCCGGAAAAAACGTCATGTTTTGACTTCCCCAAAAACATGATAACAATCACTATACAGTATAATATCATGAATTAACAATAATTAAATATAAAATATACAAAAAACAAAATATATCTAACCATTTAAAAAATCCTAAAATGCAATTAATGCACTCAAGCTTACCCCAAAATATCACCAAATATATTATCATCACCTGTTTTGCGCTTTTTATTTCAATAAAGGTACAGTTAGTTGATGCTTGTTCGTTAAGCCCCGGTCAAGTGTATGCATTGCAATAAATCTGCTAATAAATCTCCCTTTTTTCCAGTAATATTAGTCAAGTTCCTCCTCTAGGGTCTGATCTAAGGTTTTCAACCACTGTAAGTTTACAAACCTGATCCGGATGTTCCCTAATATATATAAACAGGGCATTGGTACTTCTACCCATCCTATGCCATATAGATGTTCATCTTACCCAAATAAAAACATTCACAATCTTGCCATAAAGCAGTATAGATCACTACCATATTTTCACAGTAGTTCCTCTCCTTAATATTGAAGCATTTTCCTCTTATATTGAAGCAAATACGTTCAAAAATATGTTTGCAATAATTGCACCTACCACACTTCCACATACCAGGGTTTCTAGAAATATTTTTCTTTCGAAATTCAAAGACCGAACCCAAACAACAATAATGTAAATCTGGTGAGGTATTGCTCTTGGGTTGGCGACATGCTGGTTCTTAATGAATGAGTCCAAAACAACTTTAATTTTTCTAATGAACCATAAAATGTCAATAATAGTTTAATTTGGAAGAAATGGATTATAAACTGTTCAAACTGAAGAAATTACAGCTGGAGAATGCTTATTTCTTGGAATCAATTAAGGTGAAACATACCAAAGGGGTTTAAGGATGTGTCAGTTTCCAACAGGTATGGACGGTAACTCTCCTTTACACCTTGAATTACTGTCTTTTTTACCTCTTAATAAACTATGGAGTTAAAAAAAAAAACAGGAGGTCCAGTCTTTAGTAGAAGGAAGTACTTGAAATTGGTTGCCAAGTCCAGCTGACCTCAGCACATACGCAATATGTTAATGGGAGCAAAGGCTTGTGCTTCCCCGGGACATGTTTTCTGTTTGTTGTATTTTTTTAAATACTTGCAGAAGTATATGTCTGTGGGCAATGTTAACAGTACATGCTGCTGTCAAAAAAAACAATTCATATATATTTTTTTCTGTTTCATTCTTTGGGGTTAGAATGGCTGTGAAACATAGTTACCAGGGATGAATGACTTCCGAAGGATACTAGTATGCATTTATTGGCATTTAGTTTTAGTCCATGGCTCTGGCACTAGTTTATATATGTAATCCCTTGCCTGAGAACATTTGTGTCAATGACAGCTCCTAATTTGCAATCATCTGTAAATATAGTCAGCCAGAGGCCATTGACAATGGCCTTGACTTCATAGAAGTAAATGACAAAAAGAAGGGGTCCCCGGACCGGTTCCTGAGGGACTCCATCTGTGACTGGCCTCTTTGTAGAGGTGGACTCCCCTATTCTAACTTCTAGGTCCTGTCTGTGAGCCAACTGGCTAACCACCAGTTGACATAAGGGTTTGTACCTAACCTCTTAACTTTGTCAATGATGCAGTAGTGTGGGAATGTGTCAATGCCTTGGCCAGATTAAGGAACACAGTGTGAATCATTTTGCCCTCAACCATTGCTTTGGTGACCTTCTCAAAGAAGTCCAACAGATTGAGTAGGCATGACCTGCCTTTGATGAAACCAAATTGGGTTGGGTCCAGTGTCTGGAGGTTTCCTATGTCATTATTGATCATTTTCAGGATAATTCTTTACATGTCTTTGCAGATGAGCTAGTGAGACTTACGAGTCTGTAGTTTCCAGGTTCTATAGATGGCCCACTTTTGTGCAGAGGGATGACTGTTGCTGTTCTCCATTCATGAGGCACTAAGCCTGTTTGGAGGCTACAGTCAAATAGCAATTCCACGGGACTGATAGGTAATGTTTCATTTTATTTTGCAGGCATCCTGGGATATTGATTAGAAAGACATACATCTGGAACATTTCTGCCCGGGCCTCTGCTAAAATTGGCTTTGTTCCAAGTCTGACTTTCCAGTAAACAAATGTTAAATACAATAAACAAATAAAATATTGTTTGGACCCATTGATGCAGTGATTTTTGGCATTAGAGAGTGCATTAAGGACCAGTTCCCTACTGATAGCAGGGGGAGTTATATTTGATGGTATTGACTGAAGGAAGATTGATAGGGAGAGAGGGATAAAGCTGGAGCTGAATTTGTTGGCAATTATGTATGCTATATATTCTGGTTCAGTATAGGTAGCTCCATTTACAATTACTATGCAGACAATTGTGTATTGCCTTTGAGGTTGCAGATATAGCTAAAGAATGCCTTGTGGTTGCCCTTGGTCTGCAAGGCCAAATTTACTTCAAATTTAGCTTTGGTAGACTTTATTTGTCCTCTTAGTTATTTGTATAGTTTGATGAGACTGGTTATGTCCTGTGTTGTGCGGCACATAAGTTTTGCCATGATTTTCTTCTTTCTGTTGTACAGCCTGTTGATGATGTGATTCCACAAGTGTGGCTTGCTTTTTGAGTTAGTTCTGTACGTCTTCCTAGTGGGTACAGCTGCCACTGTGCAGCTATTAACATTCGTATCTAGGGTTTCTGTAAACAGTTCTGCATAGGCAGTAGTGTTCTCATGGTTTATGGGGCTTGAACTTTTGCCAGGTTGTCAAGTAATAGTAGGAAGTTAGCCTTAGAGTAGTTCCTGAATTTTTCATGGTTAGCTGGGATTCCAGGTTTTATTTTTACTTCAAGTCAGACCATTTTGTGGTCTGAACTTATCAGAGAAGACATTACACTAAGGGTTATTACTGACCAGATCCAGTAAGGCCACACTCCTTGTTGGTGTATTAGGAATCTGGTCCAGGGAGTTTGTGTTTACAAAATCCAGGAATCTCTGTGCCTGTACATTTGGTGTCGTACATGATTCCTAGTTAATAGTGGGGTAATTAAAGTCACCTATGAATATAGTATTGGGTTGGATGGTGTTTCCAGTAAGTTTAAATGCATGGAATGGTTTTCCGGGTCTATATTACCAGAGCAAAACCCCTTTTGAGCGCATACCAAAACAACGACATGAATTGCGCGAACCGTGAAAGTACGGAATGCACTAAACCGCAAAATTTTAAATCTCGAACTGTCATAGTCGGCCAACCCCACCACCCGCTACATACTACCTACCCAAACAAAGTAAATAAACCACATACATACACTAACCAAACCCTACTTCTAACCCTAAAGTAAAGCACCAAAACCCTACTTCTAACCCTACACTAAATCCCACATACACAACTATCTATGCACTATCCTTAACCCCTCCCTAACCCTAAGGTCCATAACTACCGCACACTTCCCCTATGAAAATATACACAAACAAAATAAATAATCCACATACATACATTTACCAAAACCTTACTCTTAACCCTACACTAAATCTTACATACATTAACTATCTATGCACTTACCTTAACCCGCACCCTAACCCTAAGGTCCGTAACTATCGCACACTTACCTTATGGAGCTATACCACAGACAGGCCAACCATGGTAATTCGACATTTCCAAATTTGCGGTTTTGGACGTTCGCTGTAATGCAGGTTCGCGCAATATGTGCCGACATTTACGGATTCGCTTAAACGGACTTTCGCTCTCATAATAGGGAACCGGGTTTCCTGGGTCATTGATTGGGAAGTATAGCTTGCATGGAAGTGGTTTTGGAGTTAGCCTGTGGGATTTAAATGTGGAGAAGCTCAAGTGCATTGTCCTGTTTCACCAGCCTTGAGGTATATTTATTTTTGATGTAAATCAAGACACATCCACCTTTTGTTAGTGTGTGTGTAGTAGCTGCTCCAAGTGTGTAGAAGACATTATAACCTTGCACTGTCTGTATGCTGCCTTCGTAGCTTTAAACTATGTCTCAGTGACCACACAGACGTCAGCATTATCTAGGGTGAAGAGAGCTTCTACGGAGTGGAGTTCTTTGTTTAGACTCCTAGCACTGAGCAGTAACACCTTTAGATTTTCTTGGTTTTGATTTGCTCTGTTGGAAGTACTTTTAGTTTGGCATTGCCTATAAAAGGCACTAGGGGAAAGGACAATGTTCTAGCTAATATTTGAAAGCCTAGAGGAAAGAGGTACAAATCATCCCTGACAAAGCAGCATGGTCTGTTAACCATCTCCTTCCATTCCTAGATAACTCAAGTCTGTTACTAGTGGTTGTAGGTTTGCTGTCTCTAGCAGTAATAAGATCATCTGGTGAGAGCCCTGTGGTACTTCATTGGTGTCAGATCTTTTAAAAGAGATCTAGCCACTCACTTGAATTTCTGGTTTGTATTTGTGAATCCGTTTCTATCCATCAAGTTACTCAGGTTCATACCTATTACTAGGTTAATGACTACTAGCCTTACAAGCCTAGCTCTTCAACCCTAACCATTTGGGTCCTGAGTATCATGGGTGTCCATGTAGGGTGCATTTTAGTAGGGAGGTAACAAAATGTGTGTGTGGGGAGTGTTAGGCTACTACTTTTCTTATTCACAGTCTCTGTCCATAAGGGACACTAGGGCTATACTAGAGGTAAATTTACGATTTCCCATCCAATTGTCAAGATTTCATTTGGAAAGGGTCAGTTTTACATGGATGGAGAGCCTATTCTATTGTTTGAGGATCCCTTGGGACACATATCTGTCTCTCCAGCATGTTCTGTTTATGTCACAAGTGAAGTCCAGATGTGTGGATCTAGTGTTTTGGTGCTGCTGTTTGTTTTGCACATTCATCAGGGCTGAATCTGAGAAAGCCCTGTAAGTCAGTCAAAGATCCCTTTTCAGCAGTCTGTAGGTGAGTGAATACACTGACAGAGCCTTTAGGCGATCAGTGTAGGAAAGGGTATTCATACTCTGAAGTCTCCTGGTGAGAAATGTTCATGGGTATTCCAGCTGTTGCAAGTATCTGGTTAGATAGATGCCAAAGGGGGCATTGTACTCAATGATAGGCATGATAAGTGCCAAGTAGAGTGGAACTCTAACTTCCTTGGATATGGATGGCATACCCTTACCTATAGGTTCAGTGACATAGAATGATTTTTCTTATTATCTTAGCTATACATTGATGAAAGGCCAGATTGCTGTCTAAATATGTTCCAAGATCCCTTACTGCTGGGTTGACTATTAGGAGTATTTTATGGATGGAGTAATTAATATGGGCTGACAGATTCCAAAAAGGCATTATGAAGCATTCATTTGTATGAGTTCTAGGCCATGACTTTTGCACCAGTCATTTGTCTGTGTTAAACCTGTTTGTAAGACACTGGTGTTTTGGAGGAAATCTATATCACCTCCCAATTTACAGTTATTTGCAAAGTTGATGAGCCAGTGGCCTTCATTGTTAGCCTTCTCTTTTGAGAAGTAGATGCCAAACTGGAGCAGGCACAGTACAGAGCCCAGGGGTATGCCCCTGGTGACCAGTGTCTTGGTGAAGATGGTCGTAGTAATCCTGAATTCTTGGGTCCCATCTGTGAGCCAGTTAGCAATCCAGTGAGTTATGTAGGGATTTAGTCCTAACCTATAGAGCTTGTCAACAATGGTTGAGTGGGGTATTGTATTGAATGCCTTGGTCAGGTCAAGATACTCAGTATGCACTGTTTTACCTTTATCAGTTGTCTTGGTGACCCTTTCAAAGAAGTCTATCAGGTTAAGTAGGCACAATCTTCCCTTAAAGAAAGCCAAATTTTGATGTGTCCAGTGTCTGAAGGCTGTCAATGTCCTTGGTTATCAATTTCATGATAATTAATTAAATTGTCTTGTGTAGTAGGCTTTTTAGACTAATGGGGAAGTAGTTCCCTGGGTCAAGTGATGGTCTTCCCTTGTGGAGGGGAATGAATGTTGCGGTCCTCCGTTCACTTGCAATATAGCCTTTTTCAGGGATGTAGTTAAAGGGTGGCTCACATGGTCCCAATAGGGCATGTTTTAGGCTGATCAAGAGGCAACTGGGGATGTTGTTGAGACCCACAGAGGTGGTGTTCTTGGCTTTTGCAAGTGCTGCCAATACCTGGTTTTTGCTAACAGTTGGGGGAAGTACGCTGTAGGGGATTTCACCTGGTGGAACTGGGAGTGGGGAGAGTAGGGGGGTGAAGTTTGAGCTGAATTCATCAGCCAGTAGATTTGGTTTGTCACCCTGATCAGTTAAGTTGGTGCCATACACCACTATTTCAACACACTACTGTGTGTTATCTTTAAGGTTTTGGAAATAACTGAAAAGGCATTGTGATTGTCCTTAACCTGTGAACTGTCTTATGATAGCCTGGGGAAATGGGACATTCGCAGTCCAAGCAACAGACCCCTGCATAGATTGTGTATGCAATCCATGACTACATCACTCAAAACTGATGTTTGTTGGGTACTTGTCCACATCCCTTCATGCTGCCTTGTTGCAGCAGCTAACCTCCTCTGTGTGT
The DNA here is from genome assembly GCF_019279795.1 of Protopterus annectens. NCBI lineage: Eukaryota > Metazoa > Chordata > Ceratodontiformes > Protopteridae > Protopterus > Protopterus annectens. The sequence goes on along the minus strand of NC_056740.1, from coordinate 238,554,290 downwards.
TGCACTGTAGTTGAACAGGCTTCCTAGATATGCAATCAGCCAGTTAGTGTTTGTCATTCACTCTCTCCCCTTTACCTTTTCATCTGACTTCTTCACTGGCAAGACAACTGCTCAAACATGAAGCTCTGATTTGTACTCACAAAGCCAGCATAAAGTAATCAAGTGTACTGCAAAGGAGACAGATTAAAAACTGCCTACAAACTGATTTCACATATATTCTTTGATTAGCATGGTAATTATCAAACAAATATTAGACTTTCAAAGTGACATGAGCAGGTTAGCATGGATAGTATCACCTACCAGCCAGTTGCTGTACCCTGCAAACGAATGAAACCTGGATATGCCACTGACTGACATTTACCTTTTTAATAAACTACACTGTGTAACTCAATTATTTCAACTTTGTGGGTGATGCTATAATGTAGACCAGTCATGCCAGTAACTGCATTTGTATTTTTTTTTTTAGTATCTCACTTACCATAGCTGAATAGTTATACTCTGTTGTGACTTATTAGGCCATCTGCTAATCAAAGACAGGAGTAATTCATTGGTCTGCATGAAAGACACTTAACAGTTTGTGAATCATCAGCTGAATCTACTACTCTCTGTTGCTTCAACTGATTAAGGGCCACTGTAAAATTATTTTCCACTTTTCATTTAATTCTTTAGACAAAATTCACAATTCCTATAAATTATGTCATTATCTGCAATTTGACTAACATTTAATAATTAGTCACACATTAACTAAAACTGAAAGGAATTCTAGCAAAAGTTTTGCATAGGTTAATGGTATGATGTAAAGGGAAAGAAAACTGTCCAGCACAAGTGGTATGATGTAGGAAATTCCACAGGAAGGCAGCTTTTAAGAGATTTACTATAATCATGATTTCACCTTTCTTGGCTGTGTGTTACAATTTATTAATCTCCTGTAGCTTCAGTTAAAACAAAACTGATCAGCAACAAAGGGAATCACACAGTCGGTATGAAAAGAGGTGAACATGTCCTCATGGAGGCAGTGGCTAGAAGATTGTCCCATATGTCTGAGAGCTTTCCGTATCAATGGTTCTCCTGAAAGAGTTTTAATTTCAGTGTAAAAGGTTAACTGTGCAGAAGTTATGATTGGAGGAGTGCAGGGTGTTTTTTACTGTCTACAGGATTTTGGGTCAGATTAGAAGTCAGAGTCACACTGGAAAGATGAATGTGTTTAGTTATTTTCTATTACTTATTTTTAATAATGCTTGCTTTGTATATGTTTTGTGTTTGGTGAGAGTCAGCTTGCAATTTAGGCTTTGTGAATTTTGGGAAAGGGGACTTCTGAGTTTAGGTCTCAGTGAAGCATGCATTACTGATAATGATCATGGTTCAGTGTTGCACCAGTACTGAATATTTTTTTGGTGGGGTGTATTTGAAAAATAACTCATCTATGCAGAAGATGGTGTCTTCATGACACATAAGTGGAAATGTCCATATCAAATGCGTGCTGGATATTGCAGTAAGAGTATGTTTTTGTTTTGATAGATTGCTGTTCTGTAATGAATTACTGATTTCTGCTCATGTATTGTGTAGATGTGGAGCAAGAAATAAGTAGGACTCATGTTTTGTGCAATTATTTTATTGCTATAGAGGGCTTACATTTTGTAATGCTTTGTTCTTAGTATCATTTATAACATATTAATCTATTCATTAATTCACCAATTTTCAGACTTTTCATGTGGTTCGAGTTGGTAGCTGTTACTCATTGTAGATAGATTTCCAGCTCTGTTTATTTTCACTTCAGTTCTCTGTTTGTGAGTATATGGCAGTGCGTTAGTTCTTTCTCACACATGATATTTGTTTTGCACTTCAGCAGTCTTAGGATTAATTGTTATATGGATTATGTGAGCTTTTGCTTATATATGTGTGTGTGTATGTATGTATACATATATCTAGACTGATCAATGTATTTACTAATTTGCAGATATTTACTGTGGCTTGAGTGGTCACTTATTTCTCTTTGTTGGTGGTGATCTCAATTTCTGTTTATTTTTACTAGTGCTACTGTTCCTAAGTTGAACATAAATAAGTTTCATGGGCAAGTGCCAGGCAATCAGTCTGCAGATCATTACAAGCAAAGCCAATAAACAATATTCAGAATGTTCCCTATAGCCTCGAGGACAGCAGCACACGATAAACCAGGGGAGAAGGTGATGCTGCCCATTCAATCTTCTATGGTCATGCTGAACGTGGCAAGGATGCTTCTACATGCAGTGCAAATGTCTTCTTGAGGTGCACCCCCAAATTTTAGAATCCCTTTTTATACAGCCCAGGTGAGCATTTGCTTATCTAACTAGCTATAACACATTTTTATATTAGTGATAGTCAAAATTGGGGCTCACTCTACCTGGATCGTGCTATCAGAGGGCTGACACAACTGACCAACAGCATTTTGATACTGCACTGACTGTTTTGGCTATGATAGTCATTTAATCCTTTATGGAAATGTTACAAAACACTAAAACCTTAGGTCAGATGTAGTTTATCACCATCACATGGTAGGCAAGTAAGTTATTGTGTAGAGTGGGTTTGGGGATTTCACTGTTGATCGACAGGTGATGTTGGCATGGCATCACTGACGGACAGGCTGTCAATGAAGGCCATGGTATCTGTTCATTTGTATACTAAATTACACAGCATATTTTGTGCATGCTGTTGAAAGTCTGCTCTTCAGGGGTTACAGGATGAATGACTTTATTAAACTGACCTCTCAACTGTCCGTGATTTTGACTCAAATTTTAGCTCTGTCCATCGTAGCCCTTCCTAAAATTCTTGACTTTTGGAGAAAAGGATGTGAATTACACTTGATAACAATGCTAATAGTCATACTTTATTTAAGCAATACCCCATGCCTGGGTGTGGGTAATGCTGGATTTACGCACGGTTGGTGGGGTTTGGTCACGAGGGCGAAGCCCGAGTGGCCAAACAAAGACAACAGTGGGTAAATCCAGCATTACTCACACCCAGGAGTGGGTTATTGCTATTATACAATGACATTATTTAAGAAAAAAATACTTACTTTTCTTAAATAATGGCATTGTATAATGCCTCTGTGCTGCCCTTCCACAACTATCCGGTATTGTGCAGCAGTTCTGATGTACTGTGTATGCATATGCTTACACAGTACATCAGAGCTGTGTGTGGAAGCAACAGAGAACGGAATTCTGTTGCTTTTTTAAATGTGTCTCGCTATGTTAAAAGAGTTTAACATAGTGAAATAACTGTAAGAAAAGCAACGGAGAAAGGAAGATCTCCGTTCCCTTTTTTAAAGCTGTCTCGCAATGTTAAATGAGTTTAACATAGCGCATTATCTTTAAAAAAAACAACGGAGAAAGGAAGATCTCCATTGCTTTTTTTTTAAAGATATCTCGCTATGTTAAACTCCTTTAACATAGTGAGATTACAGCAACAGAGCTCTTCTGTTCTTCATTGCTACCAAAAACACAAAAAAATCAAGACTTATACTACTGGAAAAAGTCCGGGCGAACGGACCTTTTTCCATTAGTATAAGTCTGATTTACAACTGGCATGCTGACCAATCAGTGTGCATGTTTTGGAATATTAATGGGGGGGAGGTCATTGTATAATTTCTATTATAATCAGTTAATAAAATTATTGTTTAATATACCCCTGACTGTCATCAGGGAGTAACTCTAACCTGTTGAACTTCTATTCATGCTTCCTTATGTATTCTTTGTCAATACCATATTTGTAATATGTTTTCATTGTTTTTTGTATCTGTTACCTTGGAGCTTTTCTCCCCGGGCCTCTGCTGAAAATGGACATGGATCCAGTCGGACTATCCTGGTTAACAAATGTAAAATAAAATAAAAGTAGTTATTGTTCAGAAAATGTATATTAATTCACATTTTCTTATTCTATCAATGTCGAAAGTTAATAACACTAATATTTTAAAAGCGTCCCTAATTGTCGCTGATTTGATTGAGATTGGTCCCTGACTGGTTGAGAGCTATGGTTAAGAGGTTTTAAGTAAACCTATGAACTTTTAAAATAATGTTTTCCATCTGTTTTACTAATCTTGAATGTGTACACGGGATCCATCCTCAAAAGCATGGATGTTACATTTTATTTTTTAACAGTTGGCAATTTGGCTCTGTTCTAAAAAGTGTTTATGTTTTAAAAGTTTGTGACAGGCATTGAGGGATTGACTCAGTGCCATTGATGATGCTCCTGTAGACATGGTTAGCTGCGATGTGGGTGAGGTTTGCCAATGCTCTGGCCTACCCAGTATCCATCTTGATTAACCGATCTCTGTCAGAAAGTTATGTTCCCACACTGTAGAAAGTATCACATATAATTCCCCTCCACAAAGGCGGACCCTCCACAGAACTAACCAATTACCGCCCCATAGCTATTCTCTCTCCACTCTCCAAAATACTAGAGAGATGCATACACTCTCAGGTCTCAGGCTACCTCCTTACTAACAACCTCCTTTCCAATACTCAGCATGGTTTCCGACCAAACCATAGCACCACCACTGCCTTACTCTCCTTTACTAACACTATCATTCAGCATAAAAACAATGGCTATCTCTCCTCTGCTACTTTCCTAGACCTATCTAAAGCATTTGACATGGTCCCACACAAACAGCGTATCTCTGTCCTCAATAGCCTATCCTTCTCACAATCAGTCACCAACTGGTTTCAGAGTTACCTGTCTGACCGCCAACAATCCGTTGTATGGCAGAATGACATATCTCCCCAACTACTTGTCTCTATAGGGGTTCCCCAAGGATCCATCCTTGGACCCCTACTCTTCTCTGTTTTCACAAATAATCTAGCCTCTGCCACCACACATGGCGCACACATACAATATGCAGATGACTCGACCATCATCTGCTCAGCCCAGTCCCTACCCAAACTGCAGAAAGTCACACAGGAAGCCTTTTCCTCTGTTGAAACTTGGTTATCTGATGCCCAATTAATACTCAACCCAAACAAAACTAAACTACTCATCTTCCAACCCACCAAACATACTCAAAACAACTCTCAGTTTAACATCACAGCAAAAGACAACACCACTATATACCCAACTGAACACACCAAATTGCTAGGAGTGGAAATAGACAATAAACTAAAATTTGACATTCACATATCCATGACCATAAAAAAGTCCACAAAAAAACTAGGAGCATTATACAGAAATAAGCATCATCTCACCAAAGCAGCAAAGATTTCAATAGCAAATTCCCACCTTATCTCCACCCTACTTTATGCCTCTCCAATATATACCAACCTAAGGCAATGCGATCTAAACAAGCTAGAGACCTGCTACAACAAAATTGCCAAATTCGCCACAGGGGCATCCTACCATAGTCACCACTGTCTCTCACTTGCTGAACTGGGCTGGCTTGAACTCCCTCACCTACTTCAATTGTATCAACTCTCACTCGCCCACAAACTAGTAAACCATCCACTAAATGTCCCATCCCTCCAGAATCTACTCCAACCCTATCGCACCACCAGACCACTAAGATCCAGCAACAAAAATCACTTGCAGATCACTAAAGCCAATAACTCTGCTGGTGAAGCACTATTCTCTTGCACCATAGCCAAATTATGGAACTCCCTCCCACCCACAATTACCTCTGTACCATCATGAACCCACTTCAAAACTTTACTAAAAGCGGACCTAAAAACATGCTGGCTATGCCCTTGCAACTCCCACTCTAATATCACCCACCCCATCCAACCACTACCTTTCTTTCCACTCCACTAACTACCTTGATTATAGCAAGCTCAGATGCTCATAAGCCTAGTACTTATACAGCAGGAACTTCTTATTTTAACATTTGTTAATGTCTGTTATGTACTTCACAGATAAAGATTCTAGTTGTCGTACTGTGTTCTTCATCTGTAAATATGTTGTAAGTAATTGCTATGTAAATTGTTAATCGCTATGTAATCCAGTGTAACTACTGTCTGTTTATTTTAACTGTGGAGCTTTTCTCCCCAGGCCACTGCTGAAAATGGACCTATGTCCAGTCGGACACTCCCAGTCAACAAATATAAATAAATAAATAATGTACACCTGGAGGGTTTTATACTACAGAATAACTAAAAAGTACAGGGAATCCCATGGTGCCCTGTACACACCTACATTGTTTAATAATAATCTGCATGCAAGTAAGTAGAAGAAATACGGATTAGGTATTGTAATGTAAACATCTAATGTAAGTTTTTAGGTTCATTAGTTTATACTAGGCTAATGACCACCTGGGCATTAACAAGCTTAGATGTGCAACCCAACCCAGTTTTTATTTCAGAATTCACTGGACACCTATATGGTGGGTTATGTTAGTAAAGAGGTAGGAAAGGATTATGTGGAGGTATATTAGTTGGGGATTAATTTACTTACTGTCAACCTCTGATTGCTGTTGTATGTTCCCAGATCCCTTACTGCTGGGTTGACTGTTAGGGGTGTTTTATTGATGGAATAATAAACTTGGGCTGACTGATTCTAAAAAGGCATTATAGAGGATTTTTGGGCATGAGTGTTAGGCCATGACTTTGGCGCCACTCATTTTTCTGTGTTAATCCCACTTGCAAGATATTGGTGCCTTGGGGGGATGTATAATAGTTCCCAGTTTATAGTCATCTGTGAACTTGGTGAGACAGAAGCCTTGAATGTTAGTTTTGACTTCTGAGATGTAGATGCCAAACGAGAGCAGGCACACTACTGAGCCCATGGGTACTCCCCTAGTCACCAGTCTCTTGTTGGAGGTGGCCTTACCGATTCTTGGGTCCTGTCTTTGAGCTAGCCTGCAATCCAGTGAGGTTTGTAGGGATTTATGCATAGCTCAGGGAGCTTGTCAATGCCTGAGTGGATTATTGTATTGCTTTATTGCTGAAGTAGTTAACTTGTGCCGACAGTTTTCCCAAAGAGTACTATGAAACATTTTTTCATGTTGAGGTTTAATGTGAGGCTTTGGCACAAGTTATTTGTTTGTGTTAGACCCTCTTGTAAGATGTTATCTTCCTGGGGGTAATCTGTGATAGCTCCCAATTTACAGTTGTCTGCAAACCTGGTAAACCAGAGGCCTTTGACTTCTGAGAAGTAGAAGCCAACAGGAGCGGGCTCAACACAGAGTCCTGGAATACTCTACTAGTTGGTAATGGTCCCTGGTAGTTGTGGTTTCACCAGTCCTAACTTCCTGAGTACTATGCGTGAGTCAGCCTGAAATCTAGTAATTTATGGCTAGTTCTGAGACTTTGTCAGCAATACCTGAGTGGGTATTGTATTGCATCCCTTGACCAGGTCAAGGTGGATGGTATACACTATTTTGCCCTTATACATAACCTTGATGACCCTCTCAAAGAAATCTACTAGGCTGATTAGGCAAGACCTTTGACAAAGAAGAACTGGGATGGGGCTCCTGTATGCAGGTTGCCAACGTTGGTGATAATTCCATGACTTTGCATATCAGACTTGTCAGACTGATGGGCCTGTAGTTCTTGGGGTCAGTTGATAGTCTGCCCTTGCAGCTATTCATTTACATGGCATGTAACTGTTTTTAGGTTCTAGCTAAAGAGTGCCTCAAGTGGTTCTGCTAGGTCTTGTATTAAGCTGTTTAGGAGGTAACCAGGGATTTTTTCAGTGGCCCATTGCAGCAGTGTTTTTGGCCTTAGCAAGTGCTACGAGGACCTGCTCCCTGTTGAAAGTTGGGGGATATGCTGAGGGGAGTGCACATGAGATAATGGGGGAGGGAGGGGTGATGTTAGAGCTAAATTTATCAGCCAATAGATTTACTATGTTGCTCTGGTCAGTGAAGGTTGTGCCATTTAACACATTAAGGTTGCTTTGATTTTTTTTTTTTTTTTTTTTGCTATGTTAGTACTTTTGTTGTTTTGACATTGCCTTAAAATGTTCTAAGGAGTGGATAAAGTTGTAGCCAATATCTGAAAGCCCAGAGCAGACAGGTGCAGACCAATCTTGGCAAAGCAACATGGTCTGTTAACCATGCCCTTCCATGTTGATAGATATTAGATTCCCCTGGAGTGACACCAGAAACTAAGCCAGTTGTTAAAATCAAATAGGAAAGCTAATTCTAAGTAGCATAGTGAATTTCAATTTATCTCCATTTAATAAAAGTAGTAGACAGTTTTGTTGGTGTTATAAAACAAATACACAACCTTTGCTCTAGTGCATTCCTGCTCCCTTTCATCACTTATCCCAAGCCCTTAGCCTGGCCTCATGTTGACAGATATTTTCTTTTTCATGTTTTGTAAACTTTGTGTTTATGCATTGCTCGATCTGTCTATCTGTCTGTCTATCTATCTATCTATCTATCTATCTATCTATCTATCTATCTATCTATCTATCCATCCATCCACCAGGTAGATAGTGTTCCAAGAACTCAGCCACCCTTTTTCAGAAGCTGTACTGTAATTTAGCCAGAATTGTATACCTTAGCTTTTGAGATGGTTTCTGATGATGATCACAGATTTGAGGAAAATTTGCTGTATTCACTGGATCAGATTAATAGTCCCATTATGAACAAATTCATAGCAGTGTTTGGTGTTACATCATAATTTCCTGATGTAAGTAAAAAAGAATTTACATTTTTTCTTAGTTTCTGATGCCAGTCTAAGTTCACGTGAGGCCTTTGTTTTCCTGATGATATTTCTAGTGCCTTGGATATCCTTTTGATGTTGGTCTTGACTTGTGGGTCCTTAGTTTTGCTGTAAATTCTGATGAGCCTTTTCCTTCTATTATAAAGTTGATTTATGCATGTGGACCACCAGGTGTTGGTTTGCTTTTACGCTTCCCATTTTGTTTAGTTTCGGTAGGGACCGACAGATTTATAGTTTTCTAGGTGGGAGTTGAACTCCTTTTGAGGGGTTAAGAGTTGTATTTGAACTTTGAAACTTCATAGAATAGTAGGAAGTGTGTAAATTTGAAGTCTTTGAATACTGTGACATTTGCTTCTGCAGTTGAATTAGAAAGTTACCATTTACCTTTGGCTGAAGGTGCAACCTCTTTTATCTCAAGTAATGCATGGGCTTCTTTATCCCTATTTATGGTTAAATAGTCACCCACTGGATGACCATATAGAAATAAAATCATTCACTAAATACTGATCCTGTCCATGTATATACTCTAGATGTATGCATAATGGACATTTGCTGGGTACTTGCTATATGTACTAGGTTGATAGGTATATTCTAGAATATAATGAGAGTGTGTTTAATCTATTATTTTAACTTACTGATTTTAAAACAATAATTTCTTGGCCAGAAATGGTTGGGGCCAATCAGGTCGTACAAACTTTGAATTACAAGATGAAGGCTGTACCATTCACCAGCAGTTCAGCACACTGCTGTGTGTATCTTTAAGGTTCTGGACATAGCTGAAGAAGTGTGATTGTCCTTAGCCTGTAAGGTTATCCTGACCTCATACTTGGCCTTGTTGGACTTCTTAGTTTCTTGTTTAATTGTGTAAGAGACCAATTGTCTTCAAGGGAGTTGCTCTTCCAGATTTTGACCATGGGTTACTTGTTTTCTTTTCTTTTATTATCTACTTTAGGTGAGAATTCTACCAGTGGGTTTGCTTTTTATGTTTGTTTTGGGTTTATTTCTAGTAGGTTATGATAGCCTCTATACAGCAGTTCACATGTTAGGGATTGTATAAATGATTCTGCATAGGTAGTAGGGGTTAGGGGAGCCATGAATTTTGACAAACTGTCACTTACTAGGATGTATTTTGCCTTTGAATAATTTATAACTGTTTTGGTTTAGTTGTTTTTTCTTGGTTGATTTTTTACTTCAAATGAGTCTGTTTTGTGATCTGACCTCACCAGTGAGGATGTGACACAAGGGGAAGAGGGGTGTTGCAACACTCATCTGTGTTGGTGAGTATCAAATCCAGAATGTCTGATCTTCTGGTTGGAGCATGCACTTTCTGTTCCAGGGTGTTTGTGTTAATAAACTCCAGAAGCATTGCGCCGGTGAGTTTGACATAGTGTATGTTTACAAGCCTGTAGAGGGGGAGTTAGTGTCACCTATGAATTGGGTATTTGGTTGGATGGTGATCACCTCTAGTAAGTTTGCATATGAATTATGAGATCTGTGGGGGGGGGGGGAGCAAAGATGGTGACCTGTTGCTAGCCATGATGTGGTGAGGGAACTTATCTATAGTGACTTAGATGTGGATGAGCTCCATGATCTCTCCCTGATTAACCAACCTTGAGGTATGTTTATTGCTAAGTATTTATTTATTTGTATTTTGCATTTGTTTACCAGGGAGGTCCAACTGGGTTGTTGGCCCATTTTCAGCATAGGCCTGGGGAGAATAGCTCCACAGCATACTTGTGAAATACATAATTTAAAAGAATTATAAAAAATACAAAGTTAAAGCAACTATATCAGTAATAAAGACTTATTGGCGTATTTATATAGTTATTCATGTACATTTGTAACAGTGATACAAAGATGGTACATTGCAGGTTACTCTGGTAAAGGAGATATAGAATAGACAAAACCATGAGGCAGAACAGGTGATGTTACAGAAGAAAAACAATCAGCTAATACAGCATGCGCCAGGTCAGTGTCCTATTGCCCTTAAATTAGTTCTCAAACTTCCATATTAATCTACTGTAATGTAGAGAAAGTAGGGTGGTTACCTTTAGTAGGGGTTGTATTCCTTTACTTTGAGCTAAATGGAGAGAGAAAAAAGAAATGGAATACTTTGAGTGAGGAAAGGAGGGAAACTAATGAAAGAGTCCTAGTAGTATGCATGCCACTGTCATAACCTATGATATAACAGATACTGATTAATATTTTGTATGGAACATACACTACAGGCACTGTTAACTTCCTTCATGAAGCCACAATGTTATGGGGATAGTATAGGGTGCAGAATCCAAGCAGCAGCTTCTGTGGGAAGGATTGTCAGTATAGTCTGTTAGAGAACTGTAGGCACTATTAACTTAATGCTTCCTGAAACCTCAATGTTTTGGGGTAGTATAGGGTGCAGAATCCAAGCAGCAGCTTCAGTGGGGAAGGATTCTTAGTATAGTCTGTTAGAGATATTTCATTATTTATATTAATTTCTGCTCCCTCTGTCAGCCCCAATGTCCCCATCTTTAAGTAGATAAGCTGTGTGATGAAAATGGCGTCCTCAGAATAGAGGACACATGGTGACCAAAGCACAGTTTATTGTCAACAAGGTTTGCAGATCCCTGACTAGTTACAAGGGGAGTCATGCTTGTCAAAGTATATAATTCTACATTTCTGTGCATTTAGTTTTAGTTCATTATTTTGATACCAACTATTTGTTTTGGTAAGGCTGTCTTGGAGAATCATGGTGTCCCCTGGGATATGTATGATGTTGCCAAGTTTGTAATTTGCAAACATGTTCAGCCACAAACCCTGAACATTAGCTTTGACTTTCAAGAAGTAAATCATAAAGAAATGTGGCCCAGGGACAGAACTATGGTGTGCACTGCTAGTGATAAGTCTTTTTTGAGTAAGTCAACCAGGCTAAGTAAACTAGAGCTGCCCTTGATGAATCTGAACCGACTTGGGTCTAGAGTCTGTTAGTTACCTATATTCTAATTTATTAAATCCATAATCTTTTCTATAGCCTTACAGATGAGGGTAGTCAGACGTATGTGTCTATCATTACTTGGGTCCTTTGAAGGCCCACCTTTATGCAAGGGAATGACTGTTACTACCCTTTATTTATTCAGCATGAAACCTAAATTAAGGCTGACATTGAATAGCCACTGTAGGGTGGAAGTGTGGATTGGTATAGTGGTAAAGCTGCATGCCTCACAGACACAAGGTACAGGGTTTGATTCTCACATTTTAAAACGGAAATTAGCCAGGCTTAAAATGGCCTACAGCAGCTAGCCTATTAATTACCTATGAACTTATACTGTAGTACCCCTGGGTCTGAGTATGTAATATATTATGGGCATTGTTTCTGAGGTTTCTAGCATAGTTCAAAATGTCTTGTTGTTATCCTTCAACTAGGTGGATATTTTTATTTCATATTTGGCTTTTTTTGATTTCATCAGGGTCTGAAGTTCCTTGTTCAGTTTAAGAAAAGCCTTTTTTGTATCTTGAAAATTAATTGTTTTGTTTTGCATGCAGTACGTTTTTTTTCTTTTATTATGGAGCCTGTTTATATTAGGGCTCTGCGATAGGGGGTTATTTTTGAATTTGACATTGTAATCATTTCTGAGGGAGACAGATGCAACTATTTACATGTGCTTAGAATTTGCCAGTTAAAGATTTTGCATAAGAAGTAGGGTTTATACCTCTCAATTTCTTAGAATAAGAAATCTGGACAAAGCCAAAAATAATGGGGGGAGGTCAAAGGCCCAAAAATATGTATTTATTTTATTTTATTTTTTATTTTGCATTTGTTGACCGGGCTAGTCTAGCTGGATATATGTCCATTTTCAGTAGAGGCCCGGGGAGAAAAGCTCCACACAATTCAAATAAAGTTCACATCTACAGAAATACATATTTAGAATGCAAATACATTTTTTTGAACAGAGAAGAGAAATAATAAAAGGCTGCAAATTTACAAGTACATAACGAAGGTTACACATGTTTGAATAGACTTAGTATGGTTAATAAGAAGTTACATTTAAGTGTTACTAAAGAGTACTAGTTAATAAGAAGTTACATTTAAGTGTTACTAAAGAGTACTAGTTAATAAGAAGTTACATTTAAATGTTACTAAAGAGTACTAATTAAGAGAAGAGAAGAAAGCAAGTGTCGATGAAGGTAATAAAGGAAGATAAGGAAAATGAAATGGAGAAGCAGTTCGGTAATAAATCTAGAAGTAATATGAGTCACTTTAAAGAATCCAGCACTAGCTAGGACTGTGAAGGAGAGGAAGCATAGTAGTATTTAATATGAAATAGATTTAGAGAATAGAGGCAAATAAGTTAGAGAGAAGAAGTAGATTCAAAGATGAGAATCTTGAATCATTCAGGTAAAAATGGATAAGTTGGTCAGTCTGGTTTAGAACAGGGGCACATCCAGTGTGTTTTCAGGAACAGCTTAAGTTTATTTTTAAACAGAGTAGTAGAGGGAAGTGTGGTAAGTTCAGAGGGAAGTAGGTTCCAGGTTTTTCCAATAGAAATAGAAAACAGAGAGCCTCCAGCTCTATTGTTTGATTTGTTGATGTATACAAGAGATTTTTGTGATGATCTTAGAGACTTAAGGTTCTCATAGGGGTGGATAAGATTAGATAGGATGGGTGTTTTGTCAGGTTGATAAAGTATTTTGTGGACGATGGCCAGTTGATTATATTTCAGATGCTGGTGAAATTCAAGCCACCCAAGATGCTTTAGATTAATACAGTGATGTGTTCTATATGGATTACCTGTGGCAAATCTGGCTATGCTATTATAGGAGTTTTCTAGTTTCTTAAGGTTATTTTTTTACAGATTGGTAAATATGGGTGAGGCATAAAGAAGGGTAGAGATAAGATGTGTGTGGGCAATGGTTATTCTAGTTGCAGGAGTGAGGAAGGATTTAATCCTATAAAGAGAGCCTATTTTTTTATTGGTAGTTTTCAGAATGTTGTTGATATGGGCATCAAAGTTTAGGTTATTATCTATGGTGATACCTAGCAGTTTGGTAGTTTGATCTTGGGATATAAGTGTACCATCATGGGATGATGCAGAGAAGTCTATTGGTGGAGATTTACTGGTAGGTGTAAAAAGGAGAAGTTTAGTTTTTTTAGGGTTTAATAAGAGACAGCAGAGTTAAATGTGTCTTGAGATAGGGAGTGAAGTTCAGATACAGATGAGGCAGAGCATATAAGTGTAGAGTCATCTGCATATTGGATGCATGTAGCTTGGGGAATTACTTGGTGAAGGTCATTGATGAATATAGAGAACAGGAGAGGGCCCAGTATGGAGCCTTGAGGAACTCCAATATTAACAGGTAGCTAGGTAGAAAGAACGTTGTTCCAGAGTACAGCTTGATGTCTGTTATTTAAGTAGGAATGGAACCATTTTATAGCTAGTGTGTCAAGAGACAGAAATTTGAGAATATTTATGAGTATAGTGTGATTTACCATGTCAAAAGCTTTGGACAGGTCTATGAAAAGTTCAGAGGAGAGCATGTTAAGGTTTCGGTTATTATTGATAGTGTCAATAAAGGAAATGAGGGCAGTAGTTGTGCTATGGGAAGGTCGGAACCCATGTTGGGTGTTGGAAAGCAGGTTATTATGGAGAAGGTGGTCTAGCAATTGCCTATGGATACATCTTTCCATGATCTTAGATAGAGGAGAAAGTAGGGCTATGGGTCGATAGTTAGAGAGTTCAGTGGAGTCTCCTCCTTTGTGAAGGGGAATAATATGAGAGACTTTCCAGAGTTTGGGGATATATCCTTCAGTGATGGTTCTATTGATGAGGATGGAGATGGGGTAAGCAATAGATTTGGCTGCTATCTGTAGGTATTCTGAGGGTAGTTGGTCGGCAGAAGGAGTACATGGTTTCAGTTTTTGGATAAGGGTGAGAATAAATGCTGTGGGGACAGGTTGGAAGAGAAAAGGAGGAGGTGGGTTAGAGTCAGAATTGGATGTTATGTCTTGAGGAGAGAGCTGACAGGCAAGAGCTTGAATTGCTTTGATAAAGAAGGTGTTAAAGGTGTTTGCAGTTTGTTTAGGATTGTCTTTGTCAGTGCCTTGTGGGTTAGGTGTGATAGATTGACTTGGATCTAATAACTGATTAATACTTGACCAAAACTTTTGGGGTTTATTATGGTGGGTCTGCTGAAATTGTAAATAGTAGTTTTTTTTTTTTTATCAAACACTATGGCTTTTTTTGTTTCATTTCTCAGTTGTTTGTAGTTTTGGATGTCAGTATGGTTTTTAGTTAAGCGTGATTTATTCTAGTATTTATTTCTGAGATGGATTTTTTGTTTGGTTTCCCTAGTAAGCCATGGAGCAGATTTAGTTCTTATCCTGATAGAGCGGGTAGGAGCATGACGGTTGAGTATGTTTAGGAAATTAATATTAAAGTAATCAACAGCTTCATCAAGGGAAAGGTATTTTAATGGGAACCAATTATATGCTTTAAGTTCACTAAGGAATATATCTAAGTTGAGTTTTTTCTTGGTTGTAATTGCCCTATATATGGGTTGAAAGGGTGGATTGGTTTTGAGTCTGATAATGTAGGTTAATGAGTGGTCGCTTATGTCGTCAGGGAGGGTTCCGGTTTCATAAGTCTGAGGTTGATTATTAATAAGTATCCAATCTAAGGTGCTTTCATTCTTGTTCTTTTTGTTTATTCTAGTAGGGGAGGTAATAGTTTGGGTGAACCCATAGAGATTAATATGGCTAGTGGGGCAGTTGTTATTGCAAGAATTCCAATCTATGTTAAAATCGCCTAGGATTATGGTTTCTTGGGGAAGGTTTAGAGATAACCAACAAAGTATGTTTTCAATGGTAGTGATGTTATTACCTGGAGGAACATAGATGCAAATAATATAGATAGATTTAACTGAGTTTAGCTGAAACTTGGTAATAAGTATTTCAGCATTTGAGTCTTGGGAAGGTTTGTGGTTAAAGATGGTTATTTGAAGATCAGATTTGAATAGAACAGCTACTCCACCACCTTTCTTGGTTACACGGTCAAGGCGTATGATGTTATAACCAGGTGGTAAAATTTCATTGTCTTTTGTTACTGGTTTTAACCAGGTTTCTGTTAGACATATAATATCAAATGAGTAGAGTTCCAAGAGAGCATGGAGTTATGTTATTTTATTATTAATGCTCCGTGTGTTAAGGTGAGCTATTAAGAGTGAGTTTGGAGGTTTTATAAGTGAGTGAATGGCAGAGGGGTTTGGGTTATTGAGTTGAATGGTATTTGAGGTGTTTGGGCCAGGATTTGGGTGAATGTCTCTGTCTTTTAGGGAGTGGAGTAGTGTTAGATATTGATTATTAGTAAGTTTACTGAGAAGAAATGGATATCTTCTGGAGTTAGGGGAGTTATATCTAATGTGTACTGTCCTATGGTATTTAGGTAATAGATAGTTGGGTATGGATGTAACATTGAAATGGTCAGTGTGAGAGGGTAGTGAAAAAGAGGTAGATCGTTTAGTAGGATGTAACAAGTTTGTGTATACAGGGTGCTCATAGGAGGTTAATATGTAGACAAGAGTTAATGGAGGTAGAAGTGTGAGTATGAGTAACATTTGTAAGTAGATTAAGGTGTAAAAGTTAAAAAGCTGCCAGACTAAAATGTTTTGCATTAGCATACACTTTTTGAATAATATGAAGTCTGAAACTCAAATCAAAAAGTCTAAGTAAACTTTACTGTCGATCAGATATACACTGCAGTGCAAGCTGAACAAAATTACGTTTCTTTGGACCCAGTGCAAAACATAACAATGAACACATAGTTTGAGTGACATTAAGACTAATGCACATACAGTAATACTTAAAATATTAACAACACAATAAATTACTGCAATTGGACACGAAGACATTAGACAATATTATACTAGTAGGTATTGCAAAGACTATGACTTTGCATTGTGATTGCTTAGATAATGTACTTCATCAGTTGCAGCATGATATATTCTGATGTTCGTATTGCACATGTATTGAGTGGTGACTCACTCCTGACGTTTGCACATTCAGGAAGATATAGCATAAGAAATCAGACTAACTGTATCACTTACTGAAGCAATTTACCAAAAAGATTACTATAGATTATACTTCACAGCAAGTGGCATATTGAGCTGATCATTCACGGTCATGCCTGGCATTCAAGTTCAGCAGCCTTATGGATAGAAGGAAGAAGCTCCTGTTTAATCTAGATGTTTCCAGTGTAAGCTGTGATACCGCCTGCCTGAGGAAAGGTGGAAGTTCATGCCATGGGCAGGGAGAGTTGGATCGTAGATTATCTTCCTAGTCCTTCCCACACAACGAGTCTCGTGCAGATCATCCATGGTTGGGAGCAAGGAACCAATGACTTTTTCTACCCTCAGGTGAGGTTTTCAGTCAGATGCTTTGAAGTTACCATACCAAACTATGATGTTGTTTGAGAGGATGCTCTCGATGGTCCCATTGTAGAAGGCTTTGAGGATGGACTTAGACAAGTTTGCCTTCCTCAGTTTTTGATATTGTTGTGCCTTCTTCACTGTGTAGCTAACATGAGTCGACCAAGATAGGTCATCTGAGATGTGCACTCCCAGGAATTTGGTGTTTTTGACTCTTTACACTGCCACCCCCTTAATTTCCAGAGGTCGATGTATCTCCTGAGTCCTCCTGAAGTCCACTATTAATTCTTTGGTCTTGCTTACATTTAAGGCCCGATTGTTGCTGTCGCACCAGCGTATCAGATGCTCCACTTCATCCCTGTAGGCTGTTTCCTCACCATTTCAGACAAGACCTATGACAGTGGTGATGATTTTGTTGGATTTATGCTTGGCCATGCAGTCATGCGTCAACAAGGTGAACAGCTGAGGACTCAGGACACAGCCCTGAGGGACACCTGTGCTCAATGTAATACTGATTGAACTGTTATTTCCCACACATACCTTTTGGGGTTTGTTGATGAAAATGTCCAGTATCCAGTTACACAGGGGGGTGTTGATGCAATTCTTGTTCTCTAGCTGTGCCAAGAATTTGTGAAGTGCTATAGCTATTGCATCAGCCATGCAGCAGTTAGATCTCTAAGCAAACTGTAATATATCCAGTGTTGCAGGTAGGCTTGAAGAGATATGGTTCTTGATCAACCACTCAAAACACTTCTTTACTGTTGATATAAGAGCAACTGGCCGGTAATTATTTAGGCTTGTCAGTTGGGATTTCTTGGGTAAGGAAATGATCGTCATAATTTTGAAGCAACTGGGTACAATGGCTAGTTGCAGGAATGTGTTGGATATATCTGTTAGTACAGTAGACAGCTGGGAAGCACACTCTCTTAGAATACTTCTAATAATGTTATCAAGACCAGCTGCTTTTCTCAGGTTTACTCACCTCTGGGTCCTCAGAACATCAGATATTCTTAGACTTAGCACCTCCTCACCCTGTCCGACAGGGAGCTTATCTGGCTCAGTGTTGTTGTCCATATCAAATCTGCTGAAGTAGGTGATTAGTTTGTTAAGAATTTCTGTGTTGTCATCACATGGTAAGGATGCAGGCCTGTAGTTGGTTATGGCTTGTATGCCTTGCCAGGGATGTCTGGAGTCCCTTTGGTCAGAGAAGTGACTCTGAATTTTATGTCCGTAGGTCCTCTTAGCCTTCTTTATACCTCTACATAGATTTGCTCTGGCCTCTCTTAGGGCATCCTTGTCTTTTGATTTAAATGCAGCATTTCATGCTTGTAGGGGCTCATGTACTTGACCAGATAGCCAGGGTTTCTGATTAGCAGGCATGGTGATGCATTTGATGACTGTTATGTCACCAACGCATTTTAAAATACAGGCCTTTACAGATTCTCTATATTCCTCCAGGTCAATAAGGTGGTTCTTCAAAGCTGCCTCTCTAAACACTGACCAGTTCAAACATTCATAGCAGTCCTGTAGTGCCAGGACTGCTCCGTCAGGCCATGTCCTTACTTGTTTAGTTGTAGATTTGCCCCTTTTCAGCAGTGGTGTGTATGCAGGAAGCAGTATGATGACCAGATGGTCTGAGTTGCTCAGATGTGGATAAGTTAATGCTTTGTACGCCAGGTTTACATTTGTGTACACCTTATCCAGAGTGTTCTCCCCTCGTGTTGCAAAGTTCACATGTTGATGGTAATGGGGTAATATGGGTTTCAAGTCAGCTTGACTGAAAGCACCTGCAATTATATGGGCAAATTCACAGTTCTTATTCTGGAGGTCATTTATTGACATATAACAGAATGTTCAGTGCCACTTTATATTAGCACTAGGAGGGATGCAAACAGATATGCTCATTTAGTGAATTCAATCCTCCTTGATCTGCCAGAAAACCACAAAATGTATGTGGAACAGACCAAAACTATGAGGCAAAAATCTGGACTTGCTGCTAATGTCTGGAGACTTGAGAGGTATGCCGGGGTTCTTGAGATGGGAAGGGGCTTTGGAAATTAGCCAGGTCATCATTAAGTTTTAGTAGATAAACCTTACATAATTTCTGAATGCTGATGTATTCAAAGTTGATTCAGACTTTAGTCTTACGGACAATGTGAATGATTTGTGGCATATTTATCAACTGTCTATATTTTTGCAGAATATCTAGATCTTTGACTCATATTTTTGATCTGCTCCTCATAAAATTTGTGGTTTTCTGAGAAATCACTGAGGATTGAAGTTACTAATTAATGATATACATTTGAATTGCTGAATTCATATCCTTTCAATAAAATGTGTGCTACTACAAAAATCTGTTACTGTATCCACTTTCTAAGTTTATAATTGCAAATTTTAAAATGTGTCCCCATTTATTTCATAGGTTCATACTAGGCTATCTGCCCTAGGGCATTTATAAGCCTAGCCAGAGTGTGTTTGGCTTTCGCCACCCATTTTAAATTAAATTTGCTATGCCCTTTTTTGAGGTTAGTATACAGTGCCTCTGTCTAACAGTGACACAGAAGTGATACCCAGAGTAAACCTACAATCTCCGATCCACTCATCAAGATTCCTCTTGAAGAGAGTCAATGAGGGACTCTATCTAACCTGGACTGGGATTTTATTCCAGAGTGAAGGGAGCCTCTGGGTTATGAATCTGTTCCTCCAGCATGTCCTATTTATTTCAGTGCTGAGGTTCAAGTCTCTCGAGTGTGTAGCTCGATGAGATTTGGATTTTCTGAGGTGCAGCATGTCCATTAATTCCGGGTTGGACATGGCTTTATACATCAGGCACAGATCGCCTCTGAGCAGGCGGTATGCCACTGAGTAGAACTGTTTCTTTAACCGGGCAGCATATGGCATCTGTTTGAGCCCTTTGATCCTCTTGGTGAGGTACTTTTGGGGTCTTTCCAGTTGCTGCAGGTGTCTGGTAAGGTACATCCCAAAAGGGGCATTGTACTCAATTATGGGCCTGATGAGGGATGAGTAAAGAGGCACGATGACCTCCCCTGATCTAGATGTGAATCCCTTCATGATTAGGTGGGCTATATAAAATGTTTTTCTAACCACTTTGGCCACGTGGTTGTCAAATGAGAGATTGCTATCAACTTGGGTCCCCAGGTCCCTAATTACTTCTTCTGTACTTAATGGATTACCACCTATGTGGTAATTTGTGGGCACTTTGTTTTTGCCAAAGGGGATGACTATACACTTTTTGGCGTTTAGCTTGAGGCCATGGCTCTGGGACCAGTTGTCTGTTTCTATGAGGCCCTTTTGGAGGATGCTTGTGTCGGCTGGAGAGTCGATTATGGCGCCCAATTTGCAGTCATCTGCGAACTTGGTCAGCCACAGTCCTTCTGTATTGGCCTGTACCTCCGAGAAATATATACCGAACAAGAGAGGTCCCAGGACTGAGCCTTGTGGTATGCCACTTGTAACTGGTTTGGAGTCTGACATGGCTCCAGCAATTCTAACCATGTGGGTTCTGTCCTTGAGCCAGTTTGCAACCCATCTAGTGACATAGGGGTTTATATTTAAGCTGGTGAGCTTATCTATAATGCCCGAGTGGAGTATTGTATCGAAGGCTTTTGCGAGGTCCAGGTAGGCTGTGTGGACCACCTTCCCCTCGTCAATGGCCTTGGTGACTGTTTCAAAGAAATCAACCAGGTTTAAGAGGCAGGATCTGCCCTTAACAAAGCCAAACTGGGTAGGATCCAGTGTCTGTAGGTCCCCAATATCTTTATTTATGAGGTCCATGATGATCCTTTCCATAGCTTTGCAGACCAAGCTAGTCAGGCTTATGGGGCGATAGTTTCCAGGATCCGTTGAGGCACCACCTTTGTGGAGAGGGACCACTGTTGCTTTACGCCACTCTTTGGGTACATATCCTGTAGTAAGGCTGAGATTGAACAGTAGTTTTATGTTTGGATTTAGCTCTTCTTGGAGTTCATGTAGGACGCAGCCTGAGACACCGTCTGGTCCCATTGATGCTGTGTTTTTTCCTTTGGAGAGGGTGGCTCTTACCTGAGCATTTGAGATGTCAGGGGGGCAGCACTCTGCTGAGATAGATATTTGCCCTTTTGTTGGGGAGGGGGGGGGGATTTGCGCTGAACCTGTCAGCTAGGATGTTGGCAATGTCTGTGGGTTCGGTGTATTTTTTGTCATTTTGGACTAATTCTGAGCATATCTGGGAATTCCCACCCAGGTTCCTAACATAACTAAAGAAAGCCTTGTGATTATCCTTAGTGTCTTGTGCAATTTTTCTCTCAAAGCTGGCCTTAGACGATTTTATGAGTGCCCGTAGTCATTTGCTAATACTGATCAGAAATGCCTTCCCTTTTTGGGATTTTGCTCTATCATGTAGTAGCTTCCTCCTTCTATTGTATAGTTTGTTTATGGCTGGGGTCCACCAGACAGGAAGTCTGCCTTTGGACGATTGGGTCTTAGTTTTATTTGGGATTGCATGATCCATGCATTCCTGAAGGTGTTCATAGAATGTGTTTATAAAGGATTCTGCGGTCTGGGCCGTATTTTCCACAGGCCCGGGGGCTTTGAAGGATTCCACCTCGGTTTTGAGGAGTGTGAAATTTGCTTTAGAGAAGTTTTTCACTGTGGTTTTCTCGGCAGCGGGTGGGGTTGGGATTTGAATATCCAGTGAGATTAGTTTATGGTCTGATCTTACCAGTGAGGGATACACTTCTGGTCTGGAGCATAGAGTCCCCATGTTGGTGATGATCAGGTCCAGTATGTTTTCCCCTCTTGTGGGAGTGGTAACAAGTTGTTCCATAGCATTTGAGTTTATAAATTCTAGGAACCTTTGGGCTAGGGTGTTGGAGATAGAGTAATGCTCCCAGTCCATGTTTGGGTAGTTGATGTCGCCCAATATAATGGTGTTTGGAGAGACCTTCATATTTTCCAGTGTTCTCAGGAAAGCTGAGTGGGGTTCCTGGGTTTGGGAGGGTGGTCTGTAGCAGGCTATAAACTGGAAGGCAGTTTTACCCACTATTAGTTGCACATGGGTAGTCTCTGATGCTTCGTGCTGTGCCACCAACCTGGAGGTGTGGGTATCTTTGACGAATATTGATACTCCCCCTCCTTTTGTGGTTCGGTCCAAGTTTTGAGGCTGAAAAGCATGGTATGAGGCATAACCTGGTAGTGCTGGGTTGCTTTCGGGAGCCTTGAACCAGGTTTCTGTTACTGCACAGATATCGATGTTCTCCATGCTAAGGAGAGTTTTGAGTGCGTGCATCTTGAGGTTTAGACTTCTGGCATTGAGTAGCATTACTCTTAGTTTCTTATCCCTTGTGATACCTATGGAGGTGGGTTTGTCTTTTGAGCCTTGCCTAAAAAAGGCACTATGGGGGTAGCAAGGGCCTTTGCCAATATCCGAAAGCCCAGGGGTGACAGGTGCAAGCCGTCCCTAGCGAAGCATCGTGGCTTGTCGAGCCCTTTGCCCTTGTTCCACATTATTTTAGGCTTTCTTCAGATTTCTTGCACTAAGAGTTTAAGGGTTATGAATTGTGGTCTGATTTAACCATAGAGGGCATTACAGTTGGAGGGGTGCAAAACTGACCAATATTAGTAAGGACCAAATCTCATTTCATATTTCATTGTATGAATTCATTGACATTTTTATTGTCATTAATGTGTATTTATTGATTTGCCATGATAGTATCTTGTCCAGTGGCATATTATCTCATAATGACATAATTATTATCTGGATGCAAAAGGCCACCCATGTCTACCTACAAGTACAATATTCCTGTTCTACCTTGCACATTTTATTGGTTACACTAATGGTTCGGTACTTGCCAGAGGAAGCAGTAGACCCCCCCCCAGTTGGATAGGAACCACTTTGGATCATTGTCACAGTTTGTGAACAAACCCTATAGTAGAAAAGAATATTGTACAGCACTAGTAAAACTTACTGGGATGTTATTTGGGCCCGTGGAGCTACTGTTTTTCATTGTGCTCATCTTCTTCTTCATGATGATATGATGTAATGGTGGTTTCTCTCAAGCCTAGTATAGTAATGTCTTAACTTGCTGGGGTTTCAAAGCTATATCTGAATGTCTTTGTAGATATGTACGTCATCTGATTTGGAATTTAGTGCACCGCAAATTCCTATAACATTATACAGTGATGAGAATTACTTCCTACTTACAGAAAACATTATACAGTGATGAGAATTACTTCCTACTTACAGAAAATCCATTTAGCTTATAGGAGTTCTTGGTTGACTAGAAATATGCCACATGTATTAGTATACTTCTGAATTAAATTATAATGTTTATAATTTATAGATGGGTATGTATTGTTTCTAATGGCTACTCCCTGTGTACTGCCCCTATGCAGTATGCACAATGTGTAGGAATCTTGCCACAGACAGCAGTTTAATTTTGCCTTATTTCAGTTGCATTCAGGCAGCTTAATCTGTACACAGCTACTGTCATTTTCAGTTTTGTGATCATAAGCTTGTTATGTAGGGTGTTTGTGCTCCAAGACTGCCTAAAACATTGTTGAGCTTTGAGGGGCAATCTAGTTAAAAGAATAACGCAACATCTGTATACAGGATAGAAACTTAGACTGGCAAAACCACGTATGGAAAATGTCCATGACCTCAAAAGTAAATTGTATAGCATTGCACAAATTTACTGTAGATGCACATGTCATACAGCTAACTAGAAATTAAACACACAAGCATGGCTTTGCCTAATTAATCTGCCTGTTAAGGTGTATCTTATTTAAAGAGAAGCTCATTGCTAATCAGTTGCCTACCTTTTCCTACATTCCACTACAACTGATTTTGGTTATTATTTGTATTTCTGGATTCCAACATGTTTTTGTTTAAGAGCTTTCTGAGGAAAGCAATTTCATGCATTTGTAACTCAGTGTGAAACAAAACAAAACAAAAAAATGTATAGGATCATAAGATGTTACTTGGCTAATGGCCAAACAAACTTTTTAAGCTAACCATTCATTCCATTCATTCATTTGGAGCGGAGAGTGATCACGGTTCCAAGGCAGTTTTTCTCGGTTTTGGGCTCCCTTCCCTTTTCTGAGGGACCAGCTTTCCAGGCCATGGAGATGACTATGTCCTCCATGGGCATTCAGTTGGCTCATCCCCTGTCTGAGCAGTTCCCCAACCCTTCCCGTCATCCAGAGTTTCAACCAATTTCAACACCTGGACAGCAAGGGCCAAAACTGCAGGAGTCACCTATACAGGTCTTGTCCTCTTCTCATACCTGCCTAGATCATCCCACTGAGGAGCTTTTTACAGATGAGGAAGTGTAAGAGGAAACACCTAGATTGCCTTGAGGAATCTATCACAGAGGACACTGATTTTGATGAAATGGAGGGTTCCCCATGGTCGCCCCTGGAAAATTTCTCCTTTGGAGACATCCTGAGATTCTTAAACAGAGGGGTGGCTGAACATCTCAAAACACCCTCTGCTGAGGAGTCAGTCTACCAGCACTTGACCATCTACCTCTTAGATAACTCTGCCCACTAACAAGCTCATTAAGTTGATCTTGCAGTGGGTGTGGAAGCCTGCTGACACCATAGATCCTATCCCCAAGAGGCCAGACAGAATTCTAACTGTACCTGAGGATCATCACTTTTGGGGAAATGGGTTGCTGATAGATTGCATGGTAGTTGCTGCAGCCACAAAAAAGGAACTAGCAGAGGAAAGTTCCACTATCCATCCTCCTAATAGGGAGTCTCGGATGATGGATAATGTCACAAAAGGAGATACTGCCAACCCAGATATCTGGAATTGTGTAAATAATTATGTCATTTTTGAATATTAACATGATTTATATAGAAGTGTAACAAAAGGAGATACTACCAGCAAAGCTGTCTGGAATTTTATAAATGGCTATGTGTCATTTGTGAATGTCAAATTGCTTCATGTAAGATGCTTGTATTGCAAATGTATTAGAACTGTATGTTATGTGGATATCAAACTGCTAGTACAGATGTTTGTGTTGGGAGGGTGGCCTAATGGTTAAGGTGTTTGCCTTACAAACACAAAGTACAGGGTTTGAATCTCACAGGGGATAATTGGCTAGGCTTAAAATGGCTCGCAATGGCAGTTAGCCTAGTACTAATCTATGAATCTATGAAAAGGGTTTGTAAAGTACTGGGCTTAAAAATGTATCCACAGTGTACCCTACTGGAAAAGAACAGAAATGTCCATACACTATTGTAACTGTTTAGATGTTTTAACAGTGGAAACTGGAACACCAGAAGTTTACTTCAAACAAGTAGCTGAAATTAAATTACTTAATGACAACAAGAGGTAAGGTATCTATACTGGGGGGCTCTCTGTGTTGTCTTGAAAGAGAAATAATTACTAGGCTTGAGATGTGGAAGTGTTTTATTTTTTTATGACTTCCAACAGCTGCACAGCTCTGAGCAAAAGCCTTTGCCTATATATTTTCACAAGCAGATGCTAAATGCTACCAATTGCATCAGTGGGGGTTTTACCTGGATAGAGTCAGATATCAAACTGCTGGTACAGAAGCGTGTGTTGAAAAGGGTTTGTAAAGTACTGGGCATAAAAATGTAACCACAGTGTACCCTGCTGGAAAAGAATGGAAATGTCCATACACTATTGTAACTGTTTATGTGTTGTTGCCATTCTGCAAGCTATCCCAGCAGTAATATTTGAGGCATTAAATTAAGAATGCTCTGAGAGAGACTGAGCAGTCCATCATCTGGAAAGCCCATTCACCACATCTGCCTTGCTTGTTCTGTAAGTAAGTTAACTTGGATATAGTAATTCTTTAGATACAGTCAGGAATATCGCAATGCTTATTTTAGATGTTTTTTTATTTATTTGAGACTGTCCTGCAGTGTTGTTTTAACTATTTCCTATGATTTTGAGATCTGATGTTACTGTGATTATATACTGAGTATTTTCTTGTTTTTTGAATGTTTATTATTAAATATATTTATACCTTTCATTGTTGCTGATATTTGTGAGACATATTTAAGTTCTGGGAGTACTTTCATATTTATTTGATGATACTGTGGGCCACTCCTAATAGACTTGCTCTTGGTCAAACTACCATTTGTATTAACAGTAACATTACACAGTAAGACTGGACACCCTTTGTCAAGGGTTTTAAAGTAGCTGATAAAGAGTTGGCCTCTCTGAAGATTGACAACATCAGATAAATAAGTTATGTACTTAACATAATGTTCCATCAATGTTGTCCATCTTCATTTATCCTTGACCCCCACCCTCCATTCCCCTCCCATTCAGGTCACTTGGTGGAATGTATTATAGTCCTAGTTATGCATTTTTTTCATATGTAACACCAGATATGGCCTCTATAAAGGTGTTATTAACACTATACTTTCTGTCTTTTTCTATCTGCAAACTCAATCTGAGGTAAATTGGAGAGGAGCATTCTGGATAGGACTTAAGCTCGAGAGTTTTTGGTTCTCGAGGGCTGTAGTAATGATTGAGTCAGTTCTGATATTCGGAACCGAGCCCATATGTCAAGGATAAGTGAAGATGGACAACACAGATGGAACACTATAGTAAGTACATAACTGCATTTTTCTGTCTAGACTTTTCACTCTGTATACTTACTGGTTGAGAGGTATGCCTTTAGTTGTAACTGAAATGTCATGAAATCACAAGAAGTGAATTTTTTTTGCATGTATGTTTATATTGACTAGGTAGACATTTTTTTTCTAGTTAGAACTAGCCAATACAATTGTAACTTACATTCATACATACACACATACATAACTAAACAGACACATACATTCCATGTGAAATTCTGATTTCATTTCTTTTCCAAAATAAACAAGCAAGCAGATGCATAGGCTTCACGTGAAGTCATGTTTTATTTATTTGACTGTTTCGCAACTAATGACATATCTCGGCATAAATAGCTATTTTTGATATAATGTAACAGTTGTACACTGAAACAGTGTAAATTGCAGCTCAGAGCAAATGTGATATTTTATGTCAACCAGACAATTTACTGATTGATCATGACAATGCAACATGTCTGTAATATACAGTTTAATATATAGTATATATAGTTTAAAGACTACCATTGCACCTAAAAATAAAAATGGAGGCATCTTTGTATATGTAACATCCACTCGATTAAACAGTTTATTTATGTTTACACATTTTACATACATGTACATACATACAAATATTTTAGGCATGGGCAATAATGCCCTTCAAGCTTGCAAATGTACAAGAACAGTCATTTCCATTTAAGTGAAGAAAATGTTCTTAAAAAATCTAAAGTAGTGTTTGCTTTAATACAATTAGAAATTTCATTCCATGTGTCAGTTACTCTTACAGAGAACAAGTTACTTCATCTCTCATTCTTATGTTATGTAGTACAAAGATTGTTTGATGATTCCCTACTACTCTTAACTCCAAACATTCATAGAGGTAGCTGCCTCTAATTACTCTGTTCTTAATGTCTCGACATAAATATCAGTATGAAATGGAGTAAAACGTTCAACTATTTTAATCTTTTGTAATAACTTAAACTTTCACATCCATGAATGCCACTTTCACATCCATGAATGCCCTTGGTTTATTTTCACTGTGCTCTTTCTAATTTACTCATGTTAATATTATTATAAGATTTCAAAATTATTATTCCATACTCTAATTTCGGTCTAGTGTAACTTACAGTCCATCATTTCTGATTTTTTAACACCTTACAAATCTGTTTTTACAGCCCACAGTTTTAAAAATGATCATTAACCAATGTTGATATGATCAGAAAAAAAGCCCTGAAAGCTGAATCTATCCATATACTCCGATTCTTAAATGAATTCACATTTTAAATCAGTGTGTGCTGTATTAAATACTCACACTTCAGTCTATGACTCTCAAATCTCATAGGCTTCATTTATTAATTGATCAACATATTATTCTCCTTTGCCCAAATGGTTTGAATTAGTCAAGTTATTTTGTCCTTTTTGTGATAGATGTAACATGTTTACCTATTTAAAGTTACCTGCATGCAGACAATAGAGCACCACAAATGAAAAAGACGAGAAAGACGTGATATAAAGAGGCATGGGCCCGATTGAGAGCTCTATAGGTAACCCTTACTGTAACCAAGAGATTCACCTGTCCAATTGATGTGTCTTTGCCATGTCCTATTTATAAACCATGCAGCTGTCCATCTCATCAAAATTACGTTAGTAAATAGTTGTTCTAATGTATTGATCATTGTTTTGTGTATGAACTTATCAAAGGCTGATGTTAAGTCTATTTAAGTTGCACCACAGCACATTTTGATATTGTATTACAGAATATCATGTTGCAGGTAGTTATAGATCTATCTTCAGCATATGCATGCTTATATAGTTTCATATCCTAGTATTTTCAATTTTGTGATGATACATTATGCAAGATAACCTTCTCCATTATTTTCCATAAAAAGAAAGTAAAGTTATGGGTCTCTGTCCTGTTCCCCTATCCCTTAAATATGAGTTGAACAAGTGCATGTCTGCAGTGTTAAGTTAGGGTCTCTGTGACTCTGGGTTTGTCCTGTTTCCCTATCCCTTAAAAATGGGTTGAACAAGTGCATCTCTACTAAGGTTACCATACGTCCGGGTTTCCCCAGACACGTCCTCTTTTTTGGGCTCCTGTCCGGGCATTTTTTGAAAATTCTGCGATTTGTCTGGGTTTTAAAACCCGAACAAATCGCAGAATTTTCAAAAAACAGACATCCTTATTTCGGAGTCTTTCCTCCGCTTTGTTTTTTTTTTTTTTTTTTTTTTGATTGGCTCAAATACTGGTATATGAGTCAATCAAAAAGCGGAGCTCTGTTCAGTGCGGAACTTCTTGATGTTCTGCATTGAACAGAAGAGGGTCCGCTGTGCGAGGTTTTGATTAGCTCGTATACCGGCATACGAGCCAATCAAAAAACAGAGCTCTGTTCAGTGCAGAACTGCTTCAACCTAAGAGGACAAAATAATATGTGCTGGTAGTGGTAGCACATATTTTTACTTCCTCTTTTCCATACAAACAATTATGGTAACCCCAATCTCTACAATCTTAAGTTATTGGTCTCTGTGACTCTGGTTTTGTCCGCTTTCCATAACCCTTAAATATGGATTGCACACATGCACATCTCCAATCTTAAGTTATTGATCTCTCTGACTCTGGGTTTGTCCTGTTCCCCTATCCTTTAAATATAGGTTGAAGAAGTGCATGTCTCCAAGCTTAAGTTCTGAGTCTCTGTGACTCTGGATTTGTCCTGTTCTGCTATACCTTAAATATGGGTTGAACAAGTGCATATCTCCAATCTTAAGTTCTGGCTCTCTGTCTCTCTGGGTTTGTCCTGCCTTAAATAAGGGTTAAACAAGTGCACGTTTCCTATCTTGAGGGATCTCTTCATACTTTAATGACCTGGTTAGTAACAAATACAATGATAACTGTAAGTTCATGCCAAAGTGTTCTCAGGTCATTGTTACTAATTCTGTTTAATTCTTGTAATTTGTGTCGGATGTGCATATTTATTTTTTCAATGTAATTTAATTTAATTTCAGTATCTGAAGTTAATGGGATGTTATTAGCACAATTTATTTATCACCTTTGTGCAGCCAAAACTGTTTTGAATAAGATTTAGTAAAAACTCATAAGCATGTGATACCACATTGATGGTCTGCATACAAATCATCTAATCCAGTAGCTGCACAGAGTTATATACCACCTTCTGTAAGTTCTGTCAGTCTACTGTTTGACATGATGCAAGGTATTCTTCTGACTGGCTTTATAGTAAAAAAAAAATCTTGTAATATTTTAGCAGACTCCTAAATATTGGTTAAAATGGTACTGAAAATTGGCATGTTTGAGACAACTTGATGGAAGCAATACGGAAAGCTGGGTCACAAATGAATAAAACTAAGTAGATGCACAGAAAGATAAAGTCCTGTCTGCACTTCAGATGTCCTGTGATTTACTGGGGACCTGGGCACTCTCTGAGCAAAGAAGGGAAGTTGGAAGTGAGCAGTTGATGCTGGTTCACACATCCTGTAAGGAGAAAGGTGACCCCATTCCACTGCACTGTTAGCATCTACTGGAGAGAGGGAAGAGAGAAATGTGCAGCATGTGGGCCAGGGATGTCTGCCTCATTGTGTCAAGCTGCAATCTCTGAAACCTATTTACACATGGAGAGTGATATTGTAGCATTTTCTGTTTAAGTTGGAGGTAGCTCAGGTGAGTGTAAAAGGTCCCATGACCCCCATCAAGAAGAGTGAGTGAAGTTCCCAGTGCCCTGCACAAATTTCCCCTAGTAGTAAGAGGCGGAAGGCATGCCCGAAGGCAGGTAAAGGCTAGGACTGTGGTAGTGATGGTCGGAACTTTGAATGTTGGCAGTGTGACTGGTATAGGGAGAGAGCTAGCCGATATGATGGACAGAAGGAAGGTTGGTATATTGTGTGTGCAAGAGACCAGATGGAAGAGGTGCAGGGCTAGGTGTATCGGAGATGGGTTCAAATTGTTTTATCATGGTGTGGATGGGAGGAGAAATGGTGTAGGGGTTATCCTGAAGGAATAGTATGCTAAGAGTATTTTGGAGATGAAAAGAGTGTCGGATAGAGTGATGTTTATGAAGCTGGAAATTGATGGTGTAATGATGAATGTTGTTAGTGCATATGCTCCACAAGTTGGGTGTGCGATGGATGAGAAAGAGAAATTTTGGAGTGAGTCGGATGAAGTGGTGATGACTGTATCTAAGGGTGAGAGAGTGGTGATTGGAGCAGATTTCAGTGGGCATGTTGGTGAGGGGAACAGTGGGGATGAGGAAGTTATGGGTAGGTATGGTGTTAAACAAAGGAATGCAGAAGGTCAGATGGTAGTGGATTTTGCGAAAAAGATGCACATGGCTGTGGTGAATAAGTACTTTAACAAGAGGGAGGAGCATAGGGTGACATGCAAGAGTGGAGGAAGATGCACACAGGTGGAGTATATCTTATGTAGAAGGGCCAGCTTGAAGGAGATTGGAGACTGTAAAGTGGTGGCAGGGGAAAGTGTAGTTAGGCAGCATAGGATGGTGGTTTGTAGGATGACATTGGTGAGCAAGAAAAGGAGGAGGAGTGTGAGAGCAGCACCAAGGATCAAATGGTGGAAATTGAAAAAGGGTAATTGTAAGGTGATGTTCAGGGAAGAGTTAAGACAGGC
Source organism: Protopterus annectens (assembly GCF_019279795.1). NCBI lineage: Eukaryota > Metazoa > Chordata > Ceratodontiformes > Protopteridae > Protopterus > Protopterus annectens. Next base: position 238,523,042 of record NC_056740.1, on the reverse strand, counting down.
ACTGGGTGGCAGTGAAGAGTTACCGAGTAGCTGGGTAACTACAGCAGAGCTAGTAAGAGAGATGGCTAGAAAGGTGCTTGGTGTGACATCTGGAAAGAGGAAGGAGGGCAAGGAGACCTGGTGGTGGAATGAAGAAGTACAGGAGAGTATACAGAGAAAGAGGTTGGCGAAGAAGTGGGATTGTCAAAGAGATGAAGAAAGTAGACGAGAGTATAAGGAGATGAGGTGCATGACAAAAAGAGAGGTGGCGAAGGCTAAGGATAAGGCATATGAAGAGTTGTATGAAAGGTTGGACACTAAGGAGGGAGAAAAGGACCTGTACCAACTGGCTAGACAGAGGGACCGAGTTAGTAAAGATGTGCAGCAGGTAAGGGTGACAAAGGATAATGAGGGAAATGTAGTCACAAGCGAGGAGAGTGAGTTGAGCAGATGGAAAGAGTACTTTGAGGGGTTGATGAATGAAGAGAATGAGAGGGAGAGAAGTTTGGATGATGTGCGGATAGTGACTCATGAAGTGCAGTGGATTAGCAAGGCGGAAGTAAGGATAGCTATGAAGAAGATGAAGAATGGCAAGGCTGTTGGTCCAGATGACATACCTGTGGAAGCATGGAGGTGTTTAGTTGAAATGGCAGTGGAGTTTTTAACTAGATTGTTTAATGAAATCGGGGAAAGTGAGAGGATGCCCGAGGAATGGAGAATAAGTGTTTTAGTACCGATTTTTAAGAATAAGGGTGATGTGCAGAGCTGTTGTAACTACAGAGGGATTAAATTGATCAGTCACAGCATGAAGTTATGGGAAAGAGTAGTGGAAGCTAGGTTAAGAAGGGAGGTGATGATTAGTGATCAGCAGTATGGTTTCATAACAGGAAAGAGCACTACAGATGCAATGTTTTCTCTGAGAGTGTTGATGGAGAAGTACAGAGAAGGTCAGAAGGCGATGCATTGTGTCTTTGTGGACTTAGAGAAAGTATATGACAGGGTGCCTAGAGAGGAGTTGTGGTATTGTATGAGGAAGTCAGGTGTGTCAGAGAAGTATGTAAGAGTGGTACATGATATGTACGAGGGTAGTATGACAGCAGTGAGGTCCATGGTGGGTGTGATGGATGCGTTTAAGGTGGAGGTGGGATTACATCATGGATCAGCTCTGAGCCCTTTCTTATTTGCAATGGTGATGGACAGGTTGACAGACGAGATCAGACAGGAGTCCCCGTGGACTATGATGTTTGCAGATGATATTGTGATCTGTAGTAAGAGTAGGTAACAGGTGGAGGAGACCCTGGAGAGGTGGAGATATGCTCTAGAGAGAAGAGGAATGAAGGTCAGCAGGACTAAGACAGAATATATGTGTGTGAATGAGAGGGAGGCTAGAGGAATGGTGAGGATGCAGGGAGTAGAGGTGGCGAAGGAGGATGAGTTTAAATACTTGGGATCAACAGTTCAGAGTAATGGTGAGTGTGGAAGAGAGGTGAAGAAGTGAGTAAAGTCAGGATGGAGTGGGTGCAGAAGAGTGTCAGGAATGATTTGTGACAGACGAGTACCAGTAAGAGTGAAAGGGAAGGTCTACAAGAGGGTAGTGAGACCAGCTTTGTTATATGAGTTGAAGACAGTGGCATTGACAAAAAGGCAGGAGTCAGAGCTGGATGTGGCAGAGTTAAAGATGTTAAGATTTGCACTGGGTGTGACAAGGGTGGGCAGGATTAGGAATAAATATATTAGAGGGTCAACCCAGATTGGAAGGTTTGAAGACAAAGCCAGAGAGGCAAGATTACATTGGTTTGGACATGTGCTGAGGAGGAATGCAGAGTATATTATGAAAAAGATGCTAAGGATGAAGTTGCCAGGTAACAGGAAAAGAGGAAGGCCTAAGATAAGGTTTATGGATGTGGTGAGAGAGGACATGCAGGTGGTTGGTGTGACAGAGCAAGATGCAGAGGACAGGAAGAAATGGAAACAAATGATCCTCTGTGGTGACCCCTAACGGAAGCAGCCAAAAGAAGAAGAAGAAGTATTAGTATCACCCTTGATCTCCCCTGAAAAGAAACTAGTAGCCTAGTGGGGCTAACCTGGTCAACAAAGGATAGATAAATTAATGTGCGAGTTAGATGGTAACATCTTTGTATCCCCTGTTGCCTTGATGTTCATCATGGTTCACTGTTGCAGCCATTATATTTGGGTAATCTGCTGGCAGGTTGCCCTCAGTCGGCCTGATTAACAAAGTCTTGGGTCCTGTGTCAGTTGCTGTCCCTTCTTCCATGACATCAGGTCGTCAGGGATATAAAACATGCAGCCAACGCCATTACATCAGTCTTTCTTGCTGTGCGGTGCCCGAAGCAGAAGCAGTTTGCAAGTGCTGGTCAGTCGACTCCTGACATTTTCATTTTCGAGTTTCAGAACCAAAGTCTTCAACTAAAAGCTAAGTACCCCGTTGGGGAAACTTTTTCTTTCTCCTTACCGATGTCAGTAAAAGTTAATAATTGTATTACATGTGGGAAGCAAATACCTCATAAGGATTTCCATTTGTACTGTATTCCTTGCCTAGGCCCTGACCATGACGTACCTTGCTGTCGGTTTTGTGCTTTATTTAATCAGTGCACTATCCATCATCGGTACATTTTTGCTTCACAATATTTCAGTTCTCAGTTTAATTATCCAGAAATTATGTTGGTTAGCCATCCGACTACCGGAATACTGAAAAAACACAAAGAAAAAGACAGAGACATGCCGTTGAGGTCCAAAACTGCTGGCGATGCTTCTCCTAAGCCAGTCGCCAGTTCGCCAATACTCAGTGAGGTGCTTTTGCAGGCCCTGATACCCACAACTTTTGATTTGCAGGCCTCTACTGAGACCCATTTGGAGTCTGGTATGCCGCGAGATGCTTCACATATGGAACCTGTGGATGTCTCTACCTTGAATGGATCCGGAGCCGCTGAGCAGACACCGGCTTCTGAGGGTGTATTCAAGCCTACAGGCTTGTATATTAAACCGACTCCAACTTCAGTGCTAAGGTCTAAATCTCAATCTATGTCTAAAAAACCGACGCCCAGGCCATATGTTCAGACCCCTATGCCTAAAAAACAAATGATCAAAATGGCTGAAGATTTAATTACTATAATCAGGGGTAGTCAAACCCCCCCCCCCCCAAAAAAAAAGGCATAGGATTAAATTTGACTATGAATCTTCTGAACAGGACTCTTGTTTCTTCTGACTCTTCTAATGATCTGGATTTGTCCATACCTACTTAAGAGGACTCTAATGCAATGTGGTTTTGATTCTTTAGAGGCCTCTTGTAGGGCCGCTGTTACTGGGTCTGTGCTTAGAAGGCATGCTTGGCTTAAGGAGCAATCTCTGCCTGATCATGTTAAAGCACAACTTTTGGATGCTCCTTTACAGCAGAACTGCCTGTTTGGCAATAAGGCTGAAGAAGTTCTAAAAAAAGATGGAAGTTAAAGCTAAATCTATGCAAACTGTGAAAGATTTCTTACAAGTGCAACCTCCTAGATTTAGTAGGCATTGGCCTACTAAGAACTGGTCCTTTCCAGCCCCTTCCAGAGCCACTACGACCATACCCAGACATTTCAAAAGCACCAGGTTTCAGTCCCAGGGGACTTTCAGAACTAAGCAATGGGGTGCTTCCACATCCAAATCAGGAAACAACAAGGCACCACCCTATGGTAAACAGTCTCAATGACTTCCCTTAGAAATTACCAAGCACTTACCTCTTAGCCGCCCCTTTGGGGGGGAAACTGGCTCTTCATTCAAGAAACTGGCAGCTTATAACCCAGGACAAATGGGTTTTAAATATAGTGTCCCAGGGATACAAATTTCATTTCCACATGCTGCCAACTCCAAACAGGTGGCCAGACCTGCCCCCAAATTAGTGGGCAGAGGCTCATAAACAAGTACTTTCCCTCCTAAACATGGGTGTTATTCACCTAGTACCAGAAGAGGAAGAGGGACAAGGTTTCTATTCCACACTTTTCCTGCTACCCAGAAAAAACAAATCATGGCATCCAATTCTGGACCTGTCTAGATACTCTAAACACCTTTCTGGACATTCCAAAATTCAAGATGCTGACTCTTTACCAGTTGCTTCTTATTATAGGCAAGGCTGCCTGGTTGACAACTCTCGACTTAAAAGAGGCTTACCTGCATATCCCAATCAGGGAATCTTGCAGAAGATTCCTACGCTTCAAAGCAGGCTGCATGCATTATCAGTTCTCTGCACTGCCCTTTGGCTTGTCTTCTGCGCCCAGGGTATACACAAGGTGCCTGGCTCCAGTAATTGCATTTTGCAGGCAAAGAAATATTCAAATATATCCATACCTGGACGATTGTCTAATTCAGGCAGGAAAAAAGGCCATTCTTCTAAAACATCTGGAGTTTGTAAAAAGAGCTCTAACCTGTCTAGAATACACCATAAACAAAAAGAAATCTCAACTGGTACCCTCTCAAAAGATTACATTCCTGGGTGCAAGCTTGGATACAATTGCCCAGATGGCTTTCCTTACACCAGAAAAGTAAATTTATTTGGTGACTTACTTCAAACAGGTGGCCACAAAAACCTTGCTATCTGCAAGGCAAATACTGCAAGCCTTGGGGTCCATGGCCTCCTGCATTCTTCTAATTCCATATGCAAAACTGCATATGAGAAAACTTCAGTGGTACTTAAAAAGCTTATGAAGTCAATATTGTCACAGCCTGGAAACAATGATTTCTATCATACCTTGCCTGCTCCTGGAGTTCCTATGGTGAGCAGTGGCCTGCCACCAAAACAAGGGATTGCCATTCACACCACCCCCAGCCGCCCAAACCCTAACTAGAGATGCATCAGACTATGCATGGGGGGGCTCATCTGGCAGGGAAGTGCCTTCAGGGCAAATGGAGCCCAATTCAAATGCACCTTCATATCAATCAAAAAGAAATGCTAGCTGTACAGAATGCACTGACAGCCTTTAAGGACTACCTTCATCCAGGACAATTTCTGATACAGACGGACAACACCACGGTTATGTGGTACATAAACAAGCAGGGGGGTACACATTACTACCCCCTCTGCAGACTAGCCATGGCATTGTGGAACATGGCCTTGAGCTACCAAGTACAACTACAAGCTCAATTCCTGCCAGGAAAACAGAATGTTCTGGCAGACGAACTAAGCAGAAATCTCATGGACCCTCACGAATGGAGACTGGAACCACGGATTTTCAACATGTTGACATGCAAATGGGGGAGCCCAGACATAGATATTTTTGCCTCACCCCAGAACTACCAGTTGGACAAATTTTGCACAAGAACTTCTCACAAAAAAGCCTGGAAAGTGGATGCTGTGTCCTTCAGCTGGAAAAACCTATCAGTCTATGCCTTTCCCCCCTCTGCCTTTCCTCTCCAAAGTACTACTAAAAGTCAAACAGGACAAACCAAAAATGATTTTGATTGCTCCAGACTGGCCTTGCCAACACTGGTACCCACTCCTGTGCAGTGTGTCACATATTTCTCCATGGCACCTGCCTCAGACACCTTCCTTAGTGTCTCAGCAGGAGAACCAAATTCTGCACCCACAGCTCCAAACATTGAATCTTGCAGCTTGGCTAATCACTTAAATTCCCCCCTAGCATCCCTCAGCAAACCTGTGATGGATGTCATTTTGGAGGCAAGAAGATCTAGTACTAGAAAATCTTATGCTGACAAATGGAAAAGATTCTGTGCCTGGAATCAATCTCAAAGGATGAGCTGAGCACAACAGTGCCCAATTTACTTAACTGAGATGCTTCACAAGGGCCTGTCTTTTTCTTCCATAAAAATCCATGCCTCAGCCATTTCAGCTCATTATAACACAGACTCCCCCCTTCTCTCATCCTCTTCTAAAGCAGTGTCTCAGAGGGGCCAAAAACTTGAGACCACTCAGGAGAGCTCAAACCCCTGCCTGGGACCTTAACTTTGTATTGGAGAAACTCACTCTACCTCCTTTCGATCCAGCTGCAACTGCAGACTTAAAATTTCTTTCCTGGAAAACAACCTTCCTTTTAGCAATCACTTCAGCTAGAAGGATATCTGAATTACAGGCCCTTATGGCAGTGGAGCCTTTCATCATCTTTCATGCGGACTGGGTGTCACTCAGGACCAATCCATTATTCATGCCCAAGGTGGTATCCAGTGTGGCTCTTAATCAGTGCATTCATTTGCCAACTTTCTTTCCCAATTCACAGAACAAGGGGTAGTGGATTCTACATTCTTTGGATGTACACAGACAACTTAGATTCTACTTGGACAGGACTAAATCTCGAAGAAAATCTGAACAACTGCTGGTAGCGTTTGCTGCAGGGGCAGAGGGGAAGGCTATTTCAAAGCAAACCATTTCTAAATGGATAAGCCATTGTATTTATTTCTGTTATAAGCACCATGGAAAACCTATCCCCCAGGGGATCAGATCTCATTCCACCAGGGCTGCATCTACTTTAGCAGCCTTTCTCAGAGGTGTTCCTACCAGGGATATTCTAGAAGCTGCTACTTAGAGTTCAGTTCATAATTTCACCAAGCATTATCACTTACCAATTTTCTCTAAATCCAGAGCTGGCTTTGCCACTGCTGTTTTGCAGGGCCTTATAGTTGGTCCTAATGCTGTATAAATCCATCCTCCCAACCTTAGCTTTGGGAATCTGCCCAAATGTAATGACTGCAACAGTGAAACACAATGAACATAGTACAGTTGTGTACACTTACCATAAATGTAACTGTTCAAGTGTATTCACTGTTGCAGTTCTGGTTACCCTCCCTCCAGCCCCTTGATTTTCTTTTACTATACATTTTCTTTCTTTTACTATGCTTAAAAGCCTTTTTGGTGTATTTGCTTTTGTTTGGAGGTATATTTTTGTGTTTCTAATTTTATATATATATATATATATATATATATATATATATTTTTTTTTTTTTTTTTTTGCTCCCCATTTGGGGGGCACCTGACATCTGGGGCAAGAAAAACTGATGTAATGGCGTCTGCTGCATGTTTTATACCCCTGACGACCTGACGTCATGGAAGAAGGGACAGCAACCGACGCAGGAGCCAAGACTTGTTAATCAGGCTGACTGAGGGCAATCTGCCAGCAGATTACCCAAATGTAATGACTGCAACAGTGAATACACTTGAACATCTACATTTATGGTAAGTGTACACAACTGTACTTTGTCGAAAGAGAAGTGAAAGTTGAATATGGCATGTGTTGACCAGTGAGTTCACAAAAAAAAAAAAAACAGTACACCCAATGTATATGTGCGTACGCATGAGGTGGTGGGTATGCAGCAGCACCCACCGGAGTGCATGATGGTCAGGAAATAGAAGAAAGAGTGAAACTGCATTTTTTTTTTTAATATTAAATCATGTCCACAAAAATTAACTCCCTCTTGCCTCTCTTGGCATATAACCGAGTTCACAACACTTCTGTCAAATTATATTTTAAGGCAATTTTCAGAAATTTCAGTTTGTTTTCATGGATTTTTTTTTTATTCATCCTTCCATGATCATTCTTGACTTTTGTATCATACAACTCTGATCACATCACCACAACTTATTTGATGAAGGTGACCTAGCTCACAAGAACATAGGCTGCTGTGAAAAGTTAGTTACCTCAGGACATAGCATGCATATTATGTCAGTAATGGGGTATCCACAGCTTATTTCACACAGTCTGCTGACTAAGTTTTTCATGCAAGTTATTAATATTTTGCTTCATGTAAGTCATTATGTCATCAGAACTATTTTTTTTGAATGCACTTGTTAAGCTTTGCCGTAAGTTGCTCTCACACAGGCCACAGATCAACTCAGCTAGGCACACAGAATGAAGAAACCTGTATATGAACACGCAGATATGTTAATGTACCAGTGAAAGATGACTCTTTTTCAGATCCACGGTATTATAGCTAACCTCTTTTCAGGCGGTCCTTTCTCCTTCTGCTTAAATATTTTTGGGGTATCTCTGGTAATCCACAGAGTGCGACCGCTTTTGCCTAAGAGTGACAAGTCGTTTGTGAAGTGAGGGGGATCGTTTTGGCATAATGGTTATTCACAAAATGCAGGGTTTGATTTTGATCTTGGGTTATTGCCTAGCCTTAAAATGGCCCTTCATGGCAGTTAGTCTAGTATTCAGCTATGAACTTATGTCTGTAATTTGTTCTATGTTCCTGGTCAATCCTAAAAAAGGTACTCTGCCTACAGGGATCTACCTGCTTACTATAGTTAACAGAACAAAACAGATTAATTGTGCAGAAAAGAAGTCTTTGTATTAAAATACAGATATTCCTGTTTAAGGTGCTTATCCAAGTACTTGATGGAAGTCCTCGTTTTAAACTTTTTTTAGTCTTTGATATGTGTATAAGTAAAACAGTAATGCATTGAGCAGAAATTACTTTAAGCAGTCCAGTGCTACTAATTAAGTGTTGTATTAGTGGTGCAGTTGTGCAGCAGTTAGTGTTACTGCTTCACAGTACTTGGTTATCCTGTTTGGTTCTTGGTTGTGGGCTGCGGCACCTTCTCTGAAGAGTCTGAATGTCCTCTCTGTGACCTCATGGGTTTATGCCACTTGTTCTTATTTTATCCCACATCTTAAAGCCATGCTGACAGTAAATTAGACTTCCTTTATACTGTGTGTGTGTGTGTGTGTGTGTGTGTGTGTGTGTTGCAATTTGTTGGTATCCTCTGCCTTGTGTTGGTGAATGCTGTGATATGGTATTGTACATAAGCGCCTGACAGTCCACTGAAAGTAACTATTCAGAATTATTTATTGCTGATTGAAAAAGACTGAAACACCAAAATTTTGAAAACATACATTTCAAATATAATTGGTATTGAATACATCAGCAGTTTAGTGTTTTTTTTTTCATTTATTCCTACACCAAAAATGCATGGTCTTGCAACTAGAAAACAATGTTTTCTTCAAGGGGTAGCCCCCCATGTACCCCTACCCCTTGCTGCTTATATCTATCTACTTCCAAGATTGCACAGTAGCAGGGAAAGGGCATATTTCCCAACCCTGCTGTTAAATGTTTCATATACAATGCAACATTTCTGAAAAGAAGAATTTAAAGCAAAACTGTCAGTACCATTCAACCTTACTTAAACCTCAAGGAAATATATATACATTTATAAAATAACATAAGTGTAACTTTATTAGCTGCTTAGGAAACTTGATGTCATGTGATGCATGGCACATACTGCTAAGAAATACTGAAATATCGATAGACATATTTCACAATGTTCAGTGTTTTTCACGATTATAACTTTCCAAGTAATGATAAGCATCTATATATATATATATATATATATATATATATATATATATATATATATATATATATATGGGTGTGTGTGTGTATGTATATCTTGCCATCGGAGAGTCAGCATATCAAATGACAAAGTGCTCAAAGCCCCTGCATCCGTCATTTTGGAGGCTGCTCTACTTCCACCACCTGCTAGTTATATTTACCATCTCCAAGATGTGTGTGTGTATATATATATATATATATATATATATGTATATATATATATATATATATATATATATGTATATATATATATATATATGTGTGTGTGTGTGTGTGTGTGTGTGTGTGTGTATATATATATATATATATATATATATATATATATATATATATATATATATATATATTGTATAGATAGCTATAAATAGCAAAATGGGTCTTTGTCATTTGATTGAATGTTCCTTTGACTGAATCAGAAATTGTCAAACTCATTTGACTGCATTGCAATTGATAGAATAGGGTCTATATCACAATGTCAAACTAACAAAAGTTCGATCATTGTAATATCGAACCCTAAAGTCCGAAACCCAACAAAACCGAAAACGCAGAACAGTGATTTTTTTTCTCCCAGGGAAAAAAAATCGCTGTTCCGTGACAAAAAAAAATAAAAAAATAACCTTAAACTTAAACTAAAGTGGGGGGCTTTGCCACCCACACCCCTCCGACTTAAATATACCAACTCCGAGATCACACCACAGTGGAGGAAATAGCAAAGCCCTGAAAATGGCCCACCGAGTTTTTTTCCCTGGAAAAAGAGTTGATGTGCCGTAGCTTCGGTATTTTCAACTTTTGGACTTTAGGGTTCGATATTTCAGTGTTCAAACTTGTTTTAGTTCAACGTTGTAATATAGACCCGATAAAATAGTGCAGAAGTCTATAGATAGCATGTGACGGTCATGTCTAATATATAGGAGTTATTAGGGAAGTCACTCTAGAAGACTGTGTGTGGCTTGGCAATGTGCATTGTCATGTTGTGCTACCAAATATCTAGCTCTATGGATGTGTTTGTGTGCCAGCATTAATTCACTGTATTATGGTGTTTTTCCTCAGTTGAGTGACTGTGGAGTTAGTATGTATATCTAAGTAATGGAGGGTGTAAAGGGTAAAGCCCCCCCAAAACATTTTTACACAGTAGATTTGCTGTGCAGAATGTTTTTTTTCCATCAAATGAGCTTTTACATAGTTGTGTTCAGTGATTTCTGATTTAGTCAAATGAGTATTCTGTCATATGACATAGATCCGTATGTGTGTGTGTGATTCTCTATCTCAGCATGACATTTCGCACCATGCCCATCAGTAACACGTAGCTTTCTCAGTTTTAGAAATACAGATGTAAATATAAGTAGCAAGTGACATGCTCCATTGCAGAGCACCTTGGATGTCATCTGCCTCATAATAAAATAAGCTTATATTTTGTTTTAATTTGTCACTCTATTTTTGTAAAATTGTGTTTCAGTTTCGTGGTATACCATAATCCTAATAGAAGTGGGAGGTGTCATGCTATTAGCTATGCAGATTTTATACTTATTATAGCTGTCCATGTGTTTAGTAATTTCTACCTACTTTTCAAGAGACTTTTTCCAGATTTCCAGTGTTTGCCTCTTGAAAGTTATAGCTGTTACTATTTTGTTTTATTGCCTGAGCTACGCATAGTTAAGCTGTACTTCTTGTTACAAGCATTAAGTTTTGTGCTACCATGAGATTTAAGTTGGTGGTGTGTCAATAGAAACCTGCACTAGTTGAATACTGTAGTGTTATTTTTGAGTGGGTAGTTTAAGTGTTGAGCAGTTACTAAGTATTTCTTCCGCTGAAAAGAAATTTCATGATTTTGCTCTAGTGGGTAATACTGTAAGGTAGTTTACTGGCAATCACTAGAAGGCAATGGTAGACAATTTAAAATAGTTACCCTAGTTGCAGGTGGTGATAGGCAGTTTAAAATGGTAATGCAACTCTCCAATGACTGTAGTTTGTGTAGTCAGCTTCAGTGCTAGTTCTTTTTCCTTCACTTGTCAGAACTGCATTGACTTATATTGTGCAAGCCAGGGTGTACTGCAGTGGAGTTTTATCTTTTCCCATTTTGTATAACTGCATGGCTGGTTGGGGTGTGATTGGTTTCCAAATGAACTGATCTGTATTTTTTTTATAGCTAAATACCTTAAACTACAGGGGCTTTCCCAAAAGATGAGGAAATGATTTTTTTTTGTGCATGAAAAAACAACTTCAGTTTTTTAGTTCTGAGTAACAGATCATTTTGCAGGAATTGTCTATTGAGAAGTGAAAATGAAATGTAGCTGTGCACTGTCACACACCCCTGAGGCTGTGCTGACAAGCACTGCCCTATGTGATCCTGTTGTGCTGATGAAGATGAAGTAGACAGTGCTACACAATTTGTGATGATCTCTCTCATGATGAAGTGTTAACACTTCCACAGCCCGAGGATGCATAAATGAATGTCCCAGCATGTAAGGTTGCAGCATGTCTGTATGTCTTGACGTCATCTTTCCTTGTTCTTTTTCTCCACATTGCCTGCTAAACATCAGCTTCCATTCCCCACTTCTGTAATCACTGACTTGGGAGAAGGGCTATTATCTATGTAGTCAAAGTCAAGTCAAAGTAAACTTTATTGTCATTTAGCCTACACAAGTGCAGTCTAAATAAAATTGTGTGCACCAGGCTCAAACTGGGAAGACATATACATATATACAATAGCACCTACAGTGGACATATATTCATTGTTACACATTAGACAGGTTATTCTACCTATATGTTATCACAGTTTAGCTTATCTATCATTTTCAGCAGCTTAATGATTTCTTATTGCACATGTTCCTATTGCACTGTGTGGTTCTCACATGAATAAGAGGATCTAATTAGTATAAAATTGCACATTCATTGCCATCTAGGTATTGTTAATGTTTAGAATCCAAATCTGTGCCATCTGTGCTTTCTGCTAATCCTCACTTCCATAACCATTGCGGGCTGGACAAATGACAAACCCACAGTATTAGGCTTGTTTATATATACTGACTTCCATTAATGCACGTCTTCCCTACTATGGCATGTATGCTCCTTGATGGATGGTTATCCTCACCCTTTATATTGTTGCTAGTGCATTTCGCCTCTGTTGGGTGTCTGATGTGCAGCAGACACCCAACAGAGGCTAAATGCACTAGCAGACACCAAACAGAGGGTAAATGCACTAGCAGATATCCAATAGATGCTAAATGCACTAGCAGACAATATAAAGGGTGTCTGCTAGTGCATTTAGCCTCTGTTTGGTATCTGATGTGCAGCAGACTGTGGGCCTCCTTCCCTCACACCTGATCAAGCTGGCATTGGCTACTCACTTCTACCTTCCTCGGCTGGCAGTTCTGATATCATCTAGGTCACAGTATGGAATTTATTCTTCTGTACCACCGAGAAGGCTAATATCAGCATTTATAGTCCCTGCTTGGTATACCGAGTATATACTACATGTCAAGGATGGAACTGTCTTGCCTGCTAGGGTATGAGTGCATTTGATACATGATGCCTTTCCTGCCCCCAAAGTCATCTAAGTATGTAAATGGCTTTCCCCATTGTACCTCCTCATTTCTTTGGTTGACTGGCAGAAATAACGAGAAAAGATATTAATAATTTTTGCAACAGTGAATTACAATCATTTGCAGTATGCAGAGGTAACAGTTTAGTCATTTACATAGTTCATCAGCTTAGAAAATAGTATGCCTACAAGGGATTCCAGATCATGTTAAAATAAGCACCATTACAGCTGTCTAGTATGGTCACATAACATTGAAAATAATTGGGTGAGGAAAACAATGACATTAGACAGTTTCTTTCTGTAGAGCATTGTATTCTTAACAAAATCTACCATTTGAATAATTTCAAACAAGCAAGTATGTAATGTAAAACATCGTGTATAAACACTACAGCCTTTTTGTCTAAATGTAAGTATAGTAGCAGTTGTAGCTCATGTGGCAGAAATAGCATTTGAAGAAACTGCATGTTTTCCCATCAGACATACAACTTACCACCTGTTGGAAAATGGTGAGGTCAAAGCTTACTCCACTATAGGAGTGTTTGTCACCAGATCTCTGTACTGCGACCACTTGTTATTCAGGGCATGCCTTCATCAGTGGGGACTCTCTCTTCTCTAATACTGTTGGAAAATCCTGGAACCTTCTCCCCAATGAACTTTCCTCAATTCCCTCTATATTACTTTTCAAGACCAAACTTTTCCTCAAAAGACACTGGCTGTGCTCCTGTACTGAACCTGATTGATCAACTAGCTCTTCTTACTACCTTCAGCCTACTCATCTTCTTCTCAGTAATCAACTTCCTTATCTTAATAACAGCAAACCTTCTCCTTCTACATACTATTCCTTACATCTTCTTAAAGACATCAATTGTGGATACTTTTGAACTAATTAATTGTATATAATCAGCTGCCTTGCTCACTTGTATATCATGTGTTGAAACTGCATGTGCATTATACTACTTATACCTGATTATTTTCCACTATGTTATTTACTTCTGACTTCTCGATTATGTCTTACTAATGTACCTGCACTGTGCATTGTTTACCTTAATTTGTATATGACTTTGTCATTGTTTTTCATCGGAGCTTATCTCCCCGGGCCTCTACTGAAAATGGACATGTATCCAGATAGACTGGCCCGGTCAACAAATGTAAAATAAAATAAATAAATAAAATCAGGCATTAGTGACTCTGCGAGACGGACTGCATTTGAATGAGATATTAAACCAAGGTCCCATATGCTTGAAATGGTGATAGCTCAGTGGATGTAAAAGGTCTTATGGCACTTATGAAGAAGAGTAGGGGTTACTTTATTTACATCTTTCCTTATTTACACTTTTTTACATTATTTATACATTCATATTCATAACATGTATCTTCATTTCATTCTATTAACATATGATCTACACAAAAATCTATTTCCATTTTTTTTTGTTTAAAAAACACATACTCTGATTTTTAAACCAACATCAACTGATCTTTAAAATTACTTTATCTATCCCCCAGCCTTTATTTCCCAACCATATTTTTATTTCACATAGCACATCTTCAGATTGCTACAAACTATATTCTGCCCATTTTTCCTTTTTTGCATTTTCAGCATATTTTCCACATATCGTGTCAGTCATATTTTAAATCCTTCCCATTTATATTCCTTTATATATTAAAATATATTCATACTTCTCCAAAACTGTTTTTTTTACGTTCTTAGAAGTAATGTTTTGCCATTTCTTCTTTACACTCCTCATCCAGTTACCTTATATGTCATATTACTTTTAACTGTTAATTTATTCAACATTTTTTCCACTGGAAATCTGCTGCTTCATAAAAATTCTCAAACATTTTTCTCCTACTCTTTATTATTTTTTTTAACTTTTCATTCGTACTGTTTGATATATAATGCAATTTTTACCAATACTGTTTTACGTAGTCATGTTCACATGTAATAACATAATGTAATATACATTCAACAGTTGCTTAACAAATTATATAAACTGTTTGTCATAGTAATGATAACCCCAATACACATAATTTTTATCATAATTCAGTGTTTGTTTCTTTACTGATTCATACTTCAAGCATAATCACAATGTCCACCATAAACCTGAGCTGTGACATTTCTTATAGGTTCATAGGTTGGTACTAGGCTATCAGCCCTAGGGTCTATACAAGCCTAGCAATAACAATTCCCTGGCTATTTCTTCCCAAAACCGCCCTCCCTTAGAAGTTTCACACTGTACCAATCGTCATATTCAAAGTTCCTGGTACTACTATTCTCTGCCTTCAGTTTTCTGAAAGGTGCCCCTATTTGGGTACAGTGCACTTTACCTCCAGCTCAGTATACCTGCACTTATTACTAACCACTCCTATTCCACTATACCATTTATTTTGACTGGTTTACTAGTCCTGTACCCCCAGCATCTTCTTGTCAGTCGTTGTGCATGATGACTCTACAGTTTCTGCATCTACCTCACTCCTCTGTCTGTATACACTTCAAGACCCTCTTCTTTTTATGTCTTACTGATCATCCTTCTTACTTTCCTGGTTAACAGTTAAAGTTGTAGTCTTTTATCACTAGTTCATTCCCTTCCTTTCCACACCCCAAATTCACTTTGATCTAATATCTTCTTTCTCAGTAATTTATTCCATAATTCTGTTGCACCTTTTCATGGTAATACAACCCTGCATGCCACATATACATCTGATCAGCATTTTCTTCCCCGCTATCTCCAATACTCTTTGGGTAGGTACCAACCTTCTTGATGTATCCTTACAGGTGTTCTGTATTAGCCAAGCACCACCTGTCTATACTGATCCCCAGTAAGACAAGCTTCATTTAACAGGTTCATCATTGCTAATATGCCTTCCCAGAAACATTCTTCAATCCATGTCAAATCCTGTTTATTCGAGTGATTTCTTAGCTTATCAAAAGCAATTGTATACCTGCTCACCTGGCTGCCTGTAAATGATTCAAATTCTTCCCTTTTTGACCTTAGTGCATTCTTTCCCAAAGCCAAGCCTATTTCATAATTTACTGTTTCTCCTTCCAAATCTTTAGGCTTCTTTTTATTCTTATATTGACTCTCTTGAGTACTCTCCTTTCTAAGAATCCCGCTTTAGAACTGCCAATCTGATTTCAGCAAGTTATATTTTTCTATGAGGATAAGGAAGGATATACATTCATTTAACAGTTCATACCTTAGGCCCTCAACTTCCTAATGCCCTTTTCTTGCCAAACTTCAAGCTTATCCTTCAGTCCCATTGGTCAGCTCTCCCAAAGCTCTCTTATTTGTCTGTCCCCTCCATCTATAAATTGTAATTTGCAAACCAACAGCCTATGAATCTTGTCAGTACCATCTTCTGCCTTGCTCATTGTTTACCCATTTCCAGCATTCCAGCCCTTTTCTCCGGCAACCCATGACAGATTGTCATTTTTAAGCCTCTGAGCCTTTGCACAATATTTACAGCAGTCACATATGTGAAATCTGGCATGCCTTATCATCCCACGTTTCTGAGAGTCCCAACCCTTTTCTCTTTCTGCATTTCCACATATATCCATCGCATACCAGTTGGATATCCCCTGTAATCTCACCTAGAAGATTAATTTGTTGATGTCAACCAAAATACACTACATTAAGAAGAATCATTCTAAAACTATATTTATTCTGTCATCAGGTGGGGAAAACATACCTGTCCATGTGTGTAGCATTTCTGTACCCTTGTTTTCAGCCTCACCCAGTTCTGGTCTCTGATCTCCATTACTATTTTATACACATTAAGTTCCAAGTACATTTCCCCCTGCATATTTTTTGGAAGTGCAGGATATGCCTGTATCTGTTTAGTTCTAGATTAAATTATTTGAGATTTTTGGAGGTGGTAACAGAGCCCAGACATTCCACCAAACTACAGAATGTCTCCAATAGCCCTGTAATTGTGCAGCTACATCCTTAAGCAACATCAGTCATCCACAAACAAATGTATGCTTCACCTGTTCCATTCATCATGCTGCCATTCACAATTGTTCAAGTTCTGCAGCCAGGCATCAAAACAAGTACTGCAGTATTTACAGTGCATTCTTTTAACCTGTTGGTCTGCAAAGCTATGGAAAGGATCATCATGGACCTCATAAATAAAGAAATTGGGGACCTACAAACACTGGATCCTACCCAGTTCGTCTTTGTTAAGGGTAGATCCTGCCTCTTAAACCTCGTTGATTTCTTTGAAACAGTCACCAAGGCCATTGACGAGGGGAAGGTGGTCCACACAGCCTACCTGGACCTCGCAAAAGCCTTCGATACAATACCCCACTCGGGCATTATAGATAAGCTCACCAGCTTAAATATAAACTCCTATGTCACTAGATGGATTGCAAACTGGCTCAAGGACAGAACCCACATGGTTAGAATTGCTGGAGCCATGTCAGACTCCAAACCAGTTACAAGTGGTGTCCCACAATGCTCAGTCCTGGGACCTCTCTTGTTCGGTATACATTTCTCGGAGGTACAGGCCAACACGGAAGGACTGTGGCTGACCAAGTTCGCAGATTACTGCAAACTGGGCGCCATAATCGACTCTCCAGCCGACACAAGCATCCTCCAAAAGGGCCTCATAGAAACAGACAACTGGTGCCAGAGCCATGGCCTCAAGCTAAATGCCAAAAAGTGTATAGTCATCCCCTTTGGCAAAAACAAAGTGCCCACAAATTACCACATAGGTGGTAATCCATTAAGTACAGAAGAAGTAATTAGGGACCTGGGGACCCAAGTTGATAACAATCTCTCATTTGACAACCACGTGGCCAAAGTGGTAAGAAAAACATTTTATATAGCCCACCTAATCATGAAGGGATTCACATCTAGATCAGGGAGGTCATCGTGCCTCTTTACTCATCCCTCATCAGGCCCATAATTGAGTACAATGCCCCTTTTGGGATGTACCGTACCAGACACCTGCAGCAACTGGAAAGACCCCAAAAGTACCTCACCAAGAGGATCAAAGGGCTCAAACAGATGCCATATGCTGCCCGGTTAAAGAAACTCCAGCTCTACTCAGTGGCATACCGCCTGTTCAGAGGCGATCTGTGCCTGACGTATAAAGCCATGTCCAACTCGGAATTAATGGACATGCTGCACCTCAGAAAATCCAAATCCCATCGAGCTACGCTCGAGAGACTTGAACCTCAGCACTGAAATAAATAGGACATGCTGGAGGGACAGATTCATAACCCAGAGGCTCCCTTCACTCTGGAATAAAATCCCAGTCCAGGTTAGGCAGAGTCCCTCATTGACTCTCTTCAAGAGGAATCTTGATGAGTGGATGGGAGATCGTAGGTTTACCCCGGGTATCACTTCTGTGTCACTGTTAGACAGAGGCACAGTATACTAACCTCGAAAAAGGGCATAGCAAAATAAATTTAAAATGGGTGGCAAAAGCCAAACACATTCTGGCTAGGCTTATAAATGCCCTAGGGCAGATAGCCTAGTATGAACCTATGAACTATGGCATTTTATAGTTGACTCTCTTGGTCTATTTCCAGACAGTATACCAGCCATACATGCTCTATTTCTTTATCTAGCCGGTGTATTCCTTCAGTTATTGCCATATGCATTGTTCTACTTATTGCACTACTGCTTTTCCCTCCAGTCCTACCTGTAACCCAATGACTCTGATATTTTCTCTACATGTTCTGTACTCTTAAGTCTTACTGCTTTTCTGATAAGGTAGAAGTACATGCATGTAAATTTTTATTTCATTTTTCTGGTACTGCACTTTCCACGCAATCGACCTTTTGCCACGTACAGTGAAATATTTGCTACTGTTTTTTTTTATTGTTTTCCATATATGTCCATACCTACAATCTTAGGACAATGTGCTGTTTAATCATTTCCTCTATATACTGCAGAATTTTGTCAACAGTGTCTTCCATTTTGATGATTTAGAAGATCCAAACAGGTTGTTTTAACTTGAAATACACTTTAGACACAATTTCCTTATGGTGTGGGTCATGTAAATCTCTAGACTCAAAGAAAAAAACTTAAACATCTACCAGGCATATGGCTGCTAAGCTAGGCAGCCATCTTGTAAGCTGACACACTACTGCTCCCTTCTTTCTATTCTTTACAGCATTTTTGCAACTTTTTTTGATTCCTTCTAAGTATATACCATGTAAAATTTCTCCATACTGTTATACCATAATTTTCTGTTTTCATTAATCATTAATTTTCAAATTACAGCAGAGAGTCGATTATCCAAAGTAATTGGGACCTAGGGTAGTTCAGATAATCAAACATATAATTGAACCAGATAAAAACAGTTCTAAATTCTTGTTTTTAATGCTCACATGGAATACATGTTTCAACCATTCAGTGATTCCAGTGGACAATAAAGAATATTTTTCACATACGAGTGGGCCACAAGCTCAAAAAACATGCACAAGCAAATACGTATAACATTTACATGTTCAGACATTATGATTTGCATTCAGGTAATTGATATTTCAGATAATCAATGTTTGGATAATCAACTCTCTACTGTACATTATATTATTTTATTTTATTTTCATATTCTTTCCTTCAATCTTTTCTTGTAGTGTTGGCTCAGATCTATGTTACTTTATCAAAGATTCATTTCCCCGAACCTTCTTTCATTGAACCAGATACAGAGAACATTCACATCTGCAAACTTTCAGTTCAACAAATGACTTTCCCAGGGAAAGTAATGAGTTGCACAGCATCAGAAATTGGCCCTTTTCCCCCCACTGTAGTGCGATCCCAGAGTTGGTATATATAGTTGGGGGGTGGTTGTGGGGGGGTACAGCCCCTGGGTGAATTTGAAATACTGCACTTTGTGTAACGGTCCAAATGTTGGGCAACTCATTACTTTCCCTGGGAAAGTAATTTGTTGAACTGAACATTTGCTGTATATGGTTCGATGAACGAAGGTTCACTTGAATGAACCTTCGATAAATTGATGTAGATGTTGGCTCTGAGAGAGAACATTGAATTTGGTTCAACATTCACAGTGTTATGGAAAGCACTGTTTTCATTGCTATCTGTTGAGCATTATGTCTATAATTTGCATATATTATTGACTTGTTATTTAATGTTTTAAACTAAAAGTATTACGTTCAGGAGTACTTCATTATAGTTTAGGCAGATGACTATACCACATGAAGTAGTCAAATATGCTCCACTTTGTATCTTTAAACTTTCCCTTTATAAAACACACAGAAAAATAATCAATGCTGCTAGTTCTAATATGTAGCATTTAAGGTTTGCAGGTGTCCTCCAAAAATAGAAGTGTTTAACTAGGTATGTTGGTTCGCTAACTTTGCTTCAAAGGCATAAGTATGTGTTTTGTTTTTTGTTTTTTTTGCATGCATCAAGCAGTTCCTACACAACACTAAAATCTACACCATCAGGATGCTACGGTAACCATACCTTTCAACCTGTAAGTGCAAGAAAAGTGGACAAAGTTAAAAATAATAGGGAGGGGGGGGCAAAAGCCCAAAATGAAGGACAGATTTTAATTATTGCTCTTATAAACATAAAAAATTGCTAGAATAACATGTTTTGCATTAACATGCATTTTCTGAAGAAAATGAACTCTGAACATCAAATATGTCTGTCATTAGTTAGTGACTTCAATCCTCAATGATTTGCCAGAAAATCACAAATTTTGAGAAACAGATTAAATAATTAAGGCAAAAATCTAGATACTGTGTGAAAATTTGGACAGATGAGAGTTATGGAAAACTAGGGAAAGAGAGATGGAAGGAAACTGAGAAAAAGGCACTTTTTTGCTTTTACTTTTTATGACTCTCACAATGAGTGGGCAAGCAGCTGTGGACCACTGTCCATGTAGGACGACATATTCCTTAACAAATAGCATGTGGCTAGGATGACGAGGTTTCTTTCATTGGGCTCATACCCTGTTAATTAATTAAATGAGTATGAGTTTCAGTTAATAGTAAAGATATCAATGTGCGGGTGCCATCTGAGCACAGGTAAATGCTTAACAAGTAATTACATAAACCACACCAGCTTATGACGGTGGTAAATGCTACTACAGATGTAAGAAACTGCATAAACCCAATGTTATAAGGGTGGGAGATTGGCAGAATGCTTAAGGTTTTCACTTTACAGACAGAAGGTGCAGGAGTTGATTCTCACATGGGGTAATTGGCTAGACTTAAAATGACCCACAAAGACAGTTAGCCTAGTATTAATCTATGAACCTATGTCAGTTAACTTTGAATGCTGCTACACATATTTGACTTTATTTACATATTTAATTTTATCAAGGAATATTAACATCTCTGTGACACAACAATAAAACAAGACACTATCTGATTATCTATTTAGGTAGATTGTTTAGGTCTGGAAAAGAGACATACTAGAAGCAGTTGCTTTACATATTTCATTTAGAAACATAATTTTGGGTAAACAGTATACTGAAATGACCTGGTATTTGAATATTCATTTTAATGAAATGTATATGTTTTGATGGCAACCATTTGAAATCTTGAAACCTGTTTTGCCAAGTCCCAAGACAGAGAGAGTAGTCTTCTTTCGGCTTTTCCCGGTTAGGGGTCGCCACAGCGGAACTCCGGTCCACTCATGATTGGCAGTGGATTTTTGCGATGCCGAGTTGCCAGCCCAACACCCAACCTTCAATGAAGGCACGGCCATTCACACTCGTAACTACCTGTATGTCTTTAACGTCACTCGACCGCGGGGAGGACATGCAGACCCCACACAGAAAAGGCGCTCCAGCCGAGAATCGAACGGGAGAACCTCTTGCTGTGAGGCAACAACTTTAACCGCTGCACCACCACGAGTGAATAACTGAAAATATGGACTCACATAACACTAAGGCCAAGAATGCTGTTTCTTAGAATATTCTCTTTTTTCTGGGGTATGAATAGCTCACCCCCTGCAAAAAATAAAACAAGTTTAAAGTAGAAGGTTGTTCAATATTCATTCTTCTCCTACATTTTCGTACTTTTCCCCCCAGAATCTCAGGTCTTGGCAATGCAAGTCCTGGTTCAGTATTTGTATATTCAGACTGATTCAATAAAATGGATAGCAGCAGTATGTGTGCTGTGAACTGCCACATTATAATTACATACTGTTTGGTGTTTGTATCATTAGATTTCTAAAGTGCACAGAACACCAATCTGGTGAGGTCTGTTATTTATATGAAATGGCATTCATGTGAGATACAACACTTTGTGATGCATATACATTCACTGAAGCCATTTGTCCTGCAACAAAACTGGTACATACATTTTTAAGTCCGTAGCATACATTGTTTAGCACAGCTAATAATGGTCAAAGAAGCGTGGCATTGAAACCAAGTACTTGTTAGGCTAGTTAAAACAAAATGGAATGTACTGTCAAGGTAGTAATTGTTGCTGAGCAGTTGGCTATATGACATGAACTAGTCAAAAGTATTCCAGTTTGTATCTCTACATTCCTTTTTACAAGTATCATATATGGAAATGATAACAGGATACTCTTATACAAAAAAACATAAACAAGGAGCAACAAAAGTAACAAACAGAATGTAACGGCACTTAACTTCAGTGAAATAATTTCTCCAATAGGTAGCTGTTAGAAAATAGTACATGTATTATAGTTTGAAAATTCTCATATCGGTGATTTGTCAAGAGTTGTCCTATTTGGCTACTAATGGAACATCAAGGTTTACTGTCATAATACCATCTTAATATTTTGCTAAATATAATATACAAGTAATCATAATTTTGTTTGTTTTTTTTACCATTTGTTAATCAGCTAAGTTGGCTAGTCCTTAGACCCATCTTTTCACCCATCACCACCAAGACTGCAAGGCTGAATGCAACATATATGTGTCCAAGTCTGACTAGCTAGCCAACCAGTATATTTTTGGAAGGTGGCAGGAAACTGGAGTATTCAGGGGGGAAAAAACATGCAGATATTGGGAAGACATACAAACCTTCACAAAACAAGCAGTGTTTAGGATTGAACACCAGACCCTAGAACTGTGAAACAAAAATCTCAACATTATGCTACCATGCTGCCCTTAAAGCACTGACTGTGGACATATGATAACATCAAAGAATGTGACACTCTAACCTTAGGGTTTTTGACAGAAAGTGCAGTGAAAGCTTTAGGACTCTGAAATTAGATGATGTGTGTTTTTGACCTGTATATGCAGAGGAGTGACGGGTATAGCTGTACTCTCTGCACTCGACTGACAAGCAAGCAATAATGCCTGACAGGGTATGTGTTAATGTGTGATTAACACCCACCCAGGGGTGTTCTGAGGGCCGAAGCCACAGGAGGAGCCATGAAATGGTGGACTTGTTTTTCAGCGGGCATTACTTCTACATTAATATCTTGCTGGTGAACGTTTGTTCTCCAATCAGGTTGTTCAGATATGTTTTGCCCATTCTCTAAGTCATATTACACAGTGTTTGTTGATTGTAATTTGCATCAGAGATATTACTTGGATGTGATTGGCCTGGATTCAAAGTTAAGAATATGGGATAAAGATGGTTTTGTTGCATTTACCAACCATTCACTTAGAATCTTCTAGTTATAGATACCCACACTCCTGTAAGCAGACATGCAGTACGCAGCATCCAGTGTATATGCTGTATTGTAATCCTGTGTCACTGCTTACAAACCTGCCAGCCAGGCTGCTGTAATGACTTATGAATTACACATGACCTAGTTAATGAAGTGTTTCTGCTCTCTTACAGGTGAACATCAACTACTGTGAGAGCTTGTCCTCGTTTACAGGGTCTGCCAAACCTCCTCCACTGGACTGTCTCTGACCATGTTCAGGGTGGGTAAGGAAGTTGTGGCACCTTGGGGCAGCATCACACTGCTGCCAAGGAAGGATTTTCCCTTGAAGTGTAATGTCTTGCTCTCACTTTTGCACATGCTGTCTAAGGGACTGGAGAGTGGAATGGAAATTGCAGCATATCATCCATGTCTCATTGTGTGATTCAGCCATAGCCCCTCCCTTAAAAACACAATCTGTGGGTCTCCATTTCCCACCTGAGCTCTATCCCTGTGGTGTGCTCATGCACACGCCCTCTCTTGTCCCTCTCCCTTGGACGAGTGAGCTGACATAAACCACTCAAACTGATTCCTTCAACCTGGCTGTTATGGTGTCTGAGCCAGTAATCAAACTCTGGTCATCAGGGTTGCAGTCAAGGTAGGTAAAAGTGATGATTGAGGACTTCCTTCCATGTTTGATATGTTTTGTAAATATGTATATATATATATATATATATATATATATATATATATATATATATATATATATATCATGGATCAAACTTTAGGCTCACAGGCCAGATGTCGCTTGAGAGCAGGTAGTGTGCAGCCCTCACAATATATTCTGATTGAGCCATACCTCTCAACCTATTAGCACAAGAACACCAGACAGTGCCTAAAATAATGGGAAGGGGGCAAATACTCAAAATGGGGAGAGATTTTAAATATTGCTCTTGCAAACTTATAAAGTTGCTAAAATGAGAGGATGTGAGTTTGGCATAATGGTTAAGGTACTTATTTCTATATGCAAGATACAGGGTTATTGACTAAGCTTGTAAAAGTTTGCAGACTGATAGTCTTGTATTTACCTATGAACCTATTTGTGCTACTATGCATTTTCTAAAGAATTAAGTCTAAAACTCAAATGTATGTCATTATATAGTGACTTCTGTCTTCAGTGATTTGCATGAAAACCACAAATTTTATGAGGAACAGACTAAGAATATGAAACACAAATCTGCACAATCTGCAAAAATCCAGACAGTTGAGAGATATGAATTCAGCCCATAAGCTGGTAATGCTCCTTCTCACTTTTCTGTTTCAGTTGACTACTGATTCACTTACTGATCTTTCAGTGGATTAGTCACAGCACTGTACTAATGAAAAACTGGTTACCTGGAATGCATCATCATATGGGCAGTCCAGTCATTGCTTATAGGTTCAGATGTATACTAGGCTAGCTGCCCTGAAGGGTTGTTTTAAGACTGGTCAACAACTGGAGGTTAGTATCAAGCCATGTACCCTGTTTCTATGAGATGAAGATTTTGACCATTATGCCCTCCCCCTTAGTGTGGACTGTGCTTTTTTTCCAAGCAGGCACGTGTACCATACAGCATTCAGCCAATCTAGAGGTGTTCCACTGCTCCTCCTTGTGTGATGTACTACATTGTCCCAGTCTGTTCTCTGCTACTTCTAGAGGTGTTCCACTGCTCCTCCTTGTGTGATGTACTACATTGTCCCAGTCTGTTCTCTGCTACTTCTAGAGGTGTTCCACTGCTCCTCCTTGTGTGATGTACTACATTGTCCCAGTCTGTTCTCTGCTACTTCTAGAGGTGTTCCACTGCTCCTCCTTGTGTGATGTACTACATTGTCCCAGTCGGTTCTCTGCTACTTCTAGAGGTGTTCCACTGCTCCTCCTTGTGTGATGTACTACATTGTCCCAGTCGGTTCTCTGCTACTTCTAGAGGTGTTCCACTGCTCCTCCTTGTGTGATGTACTACATTGTCCCAGTCTGTTCTCTGCTACTTCTAGAGGTGTTCCACTGCTCCTCCTTGTGTGATGTACTACATTGTCCCAGTCGGTTCTCTGCTACTTCTAGAGGTGTTCCACTGCTCCTCCTTGTGTGATGTACTACATTGTCCCAGTCTGTTCTCTGCTACTTCTAGAGGTGTTCCACTGCTCCTCCTTGTGTGATGTACTACATTGTCCCAGTCTGTTCCCTGCTACTTCTAGAGGTGTTCCACTGCTCCTCCTTGTGTGATGTACTACATTGTCCCAGTCTGTTCTCTGCTACTTCTAGAGGTGTTCCACTGCTCCTCCTTGTGTGATGTACTACATTGTCCCAGTCTGTTCTCTGCTACTTCTAGAGGTGTTCCACTGCTCCTCCTTGTGTGATGTACTACATTGTCCCAGTCTGTTCTCTGCTACTTCTAGAGGTGTTCCACTGCTCCTCCTTGTGTGATGTACTACATTGTCCCAGTCTGTTCTCTGCTACTTCTAGAGGTGTTCCACTGCTCCTCCTTGTGTGATGTACTACATTGTCCCAGTCGGTTCTCTGCTACTTCTAGAGGTGTTCCACTGCTCCTCCTTGTGTGATGTACTACATTGTCCCAGTCAGTTCTCTGCTACTTCTAGAGGTGTTCCACTGCTCCTCCTTGTGTGATGTACTACATTGTCCCAGTCTGTTCTCTGCTACTTCTAGAGGTGTTCCACTGCTCCTCCTTGTGTGATGTACTACATTGTCCCAGTCTGTTCTCTGCTACTTCTAGAGGTGTTCCACTGCTCCTCCTTGTGTGATGTACTACATTGTCCCAGTCTGTTCTCTGCTACTTCTAGAGGTGTTCCACTGCTCCTCCTTGTGTGATGTACTACATTGTCCCAGTCTGTTCTCTGCTACTTCTAGAGGTGTTCCACTGCTCCTCCTTGTGTGATGTACTACATTGTCCCAGTCTGTTCTCTGCTACTTCTAGAGGTGTTCCACTGCTCCTCCTTGTGTGATGTACTACATTGTCCCAGTCTGTTCTCTGCTACTTCTAGAGGTGTTCCACTGCTCCTCCTTGTGTGATGTACTACATTGTCCCAGTCTGTTCTCTGCTACTTCTAGAGGTGTTCCACTGCTCCTCCTTGTGTGATGTACTACATTGTCCTAGTCTGTTCTCTGCTACTTCTAGAGGTGTTCCACTGCTCCTCCTTGTGTGATGTACTACATTGTCCCAGTCTGTTCTCTGCTACTTCTAGAGGTGTTCCACTGCTCCTCCTTGTGTGATGTACTACATTGTCCCAGTCTGTTCTCTGCTACTTCTAGAGGTGTTCCACTGCTCCTCCTTGTGTGATGTACTACATTGTCCCAGTCTGTTCTCTGCTACTTCTAGAGGTGTTTCACTGCTCCTCCTTGTGTGATGTACTACATTGTCCCAGTCTGTTCTCTGCTACTTCTAGAGGTGTTCCACTGCTCCTCCTTGTGTGATGTACTACATTGTCCCAGTCTGTTCTCTGCTACTTCTAGAGGTGTTCCACTGCTCCTCCTTGTGTGATGTACTACATTGTCCCAGTCTGTTCTCTGCTACTTCTAGAGGTGTTCCACTGCTCCTCCTTGTGTGATGTACTACATTGTCCCAGTCTGTTCTCTGCTACTTCTAGACTTTGTCTTTTGATTATGCACTGAATGGTAATGTCTGGACTAGCCATGCAGTTGACTAAATAGCTGTTGACTAAACACATGCACAACATTCTGCAGGCTACACTTTTATGTAGATACATATGTATATATTACACATATGCATATGAAATTTTCAGTAGCATGTAGGAATGTTGTCAAGATACTTTGAAACCATTTTTCCCCATTTTGAGAATAACTAAAAGCATGCAGCATTAAAGAACATTGAAGTAATTTTCTTGCATATGATTTTTGTGTGTTATTGCAATACTGTAGTTGGAAATTAATTCTAATAATTTTGTTGCAAACCATTTTAATAGAAGGTGCTTTTGTTGTTAATAAAACTAGTTTGAAAACTTTCCTTCCTATTCTGCTGACATTATTATAAGGTAATGGCTTTGCATATATATATATATATATATATATATATATATATATATATATATATATATATATATATATATATATATATATATATATATGCAGGTCTACTTTGTTTCATTGAAAGCTCATTTCACTGAATTTCAATTCACCCTGATCAAATCGCTGAAAGCTCAAATTACTGAAAACATATTTCACCAAATCTCATTTCACTGAAATGATGTACTGGCACTGTGTAGAGTACTATAAGGCAAGTAAAAGTTATATGCCCTTTTCCCCACTGTAGTGCGATCCTGAGTTATTATATATAGTTGGGGGAAGGTGTAGCCTCCCAGTTAGTTTGGGTATATATTGTCTTCTGGAAAGAGTTAGTCAGTGGTGGTGTAAGTATGCATGTCTATGGTTTAAAATGTATTGGTTTGAAGCTGTCGGTGAAATATAATATAAAACCAAAGTAGGTGTGGGTATGATAGATCGCCACACACTCATTATTATACATATATAAATATGCATTTTATATGTATGGGTCCGCATTACAAGATTGAATCCTCAAAAGAGCTAACCATACAAGATCGAACCAGGAAAATTGAAAACCCTGAAGCTCTAATAACATGGATGTTCATTGTGCAGGATTGTCATACAGTGAGGGTTGGGGCTTTGCTTCATTCCCCACTGTAATGTGACCCTGGAGTTGGTATATGTAATTATTATCCATTTCACTTAATTGATATGAAAAACTTCATTTAATTGGCACGAAAAAACAGTGCTTCATTTAATCTAAAACTCATTTGATCAATGCTACATTTGAGCAACCCTCATTTAATTGACAATTTCATATGAACTACATATACTTAGCTTTTTCTGCAATGAGGTCTAGACCCCTTGCACCCTGCAAATGTGGGGGGGGGTGCTTTGTCCTCAACACCCCCCAACATAAATATATTAAATACACAGTCACACCACTGTGGAGAAAAAATATTGCTCCTTATGTGGCGCACATGCTCAATCTTCTAGATGTGGTGGAGCAACATAACAGAGGGAATTAACATGGTAAAAATACTGATCAGCACTTTGCATTGTAATTACTTCCCTGGAAAACAAAACCAGCAGTCATTTTATGTACCATTTCACACTTTTCAGTGTAATGAGTGTTGATTGAATGTAGTGTCAATCAAATGTATTTTAGCTTAAATGAGCAACCCTTTTTCTTTGTGAATAAAGTGAACTAACAATCAAATGAAAGTTAAGTTGCGTAACCCATATATCAGATTTACAAATATGTGCAGACAAAGCACAACACAAATAGGTGAAAAGGAGAGTCACTACAATCAGTGGTAGGAAACCATGCCACACAGTAAGTGTGTGAGCAATATGATACGATGGAGCTCATAGAAGGAAACCACGCAACACAGTAAGTGTGTGAACAACATGATACAATGGAGCTCATAGAAGGAAACCACACCACACAGTAAGTGTGTGAACAACATGATACGATGGAGCTCATGGAAGGAAACCATGCCACACAGTAAGTGTGTGAACAACATGATACGATGGAGCTCATAAAAGGAAACCATGCCACACAGTAAGTGTGTGAGCAACATGATATGATAGAGCTCATAGAAGGCCCCTCCCATTATAGCACTCACTGGTTATGATTAATTTCTGGCATCCCTGTATATCAGCTATGATGGTACAGGTATCACACGAGGAGTGAACACATGTTCTTGATGTGGCCACATTCCATTTGTTTCTCATGAAGACAAGCCAGGATTATACACTTAATGCATTACCTGTACAGCAACTCTGCCAAATCTGATGACAAGGGGTTTGCACTGACATTTGGCATTCAGTTGTGAGACTGTCAGCACAGACAAGTCTTTCTTATTTTCCGGCATGAATGCAGCTGCTATTAGCATGCACACCATGAGGCATGAGGAATGATGGTGCAAGAAGAGTCACACTCTCTCCTCTAGTCTGTATCCACAGGGCAAATCACTGCAGTGGTGACACCTGTTGAGGTTGCACTGGGACAACAGGTTTGCCGTCATTGCTTGTAGAAGGTCTTACAATGAAAAAGGCAAGCAGCTCTTCTCTTTGTCTTCTCAGGACATATTTACACTGTTTCCTACTTTGTCGGGCCTACTCCCTCTGCCCAAAGTAACACGGTAACTATCTCCACACCATGTCTAAAGCATGCATAGCATGGAGGATACCATATGAATAATAGGAGGGCTCTAATATGACTGATAGTATCACTATCACTAGTACTTAGTCTACGACAATGGACCAGCACACTACATCTGACTTACAGATACTCACTGTATGGCACGCTAGCAGTGGTAACCAGTATCAGTCACTGAAACATCCTGTTCTGGAAATGCTAGCAACTCTTGGACTCAACTAACAGATGTGCAGAACTGCAACTAGGACAGAGTTCTTGCTAGCAGTGCCACAATGGAAATGATTGCAGTAGTTTGGCCTGTGGGATAATGTGGTTGCGCATTTCCAGGGCCTCTGTTAGACCATGGAGTCCAGGAATGATGCTGTGATTGGTCCCCTCTAGTCAGTGGTGGCACATGTAGCATTCATGGCCAGCTTCATGCACATGCACATGCATATAAGACCATACATGTGTACATACCAGTACTGGCTGTGTTGTATTAAAATTGCAGAAAACACACTTTGTACCTGCCACAGTTGTAGTGGCAGCATGCTTATACAATCATGAGTGCCAGCGTTTTTGCAAAGATACTCAGGGTTGGGTGATTCATTTACAGCCCCTGTTTAAGCCTTGTTCTATTGGTTCTCCATGTCTGTGCCACTGGGCGACATCTAGACCAGCACTGTCTACACATTGCAAAGATTGTGCTGCATAGTCCAACAGTGCCTCCCCCACATCTCCCTAATTCATCCCCTCTACTCAGTAGAGGTGGTCCTCTTTGGCACCTGCACCAACCCTCTCCGTGACTCCCATCTTCATCACCAGTGAACCTTAGCTGATATCCTGGTAGTGTAGATGTTCCTGTGGCCCATGTGCTTTGGGGCACCTGTGCATATAACGACAGCTGTGATCCTTACCATCCACCTTTCTGTGTGATATATGTGGAGATGTGTGTAGTGTGACTAGACCATGCACTGTCCAGCATAGCCACTGGATATCACTGAATGCATCATTTTGTTCTGTGTAACACTACACTGCTACAGTGCACATATCTAGGCCCATCTGTGCAATCCACAAAAGTTTCAGTCTACTGTAAACAAAATTTTACATCCTGAAAACCCTTCCACTCCCTCCCCTTTTCCAAATAACACCCCACTAGAAACTGCCACCCTTCTCAACAACTACTTCATTGATACTATTCAGAAATTAACAGGCACCAACTGCAACCCTGTCCACCCTCCCACCTTTTCAAAATCACACTGCACCAACGTTTCCTCACTCAAACCAGTTTCCACTGCCTGTATTAAATCATTGCTTCTCAAACTTAACCCTTACTCTCCCCCTCTGTTGACAACCTTCCCTCCACCTTCCTCAAACTTGCCGCCAAATCGATCATCATCCCTATCAGTTGACTAATCAACAGATCCATTCAAGAGGCCATAGTCCCTGACATTTGGAAATCCTTTTACACTGTCCCTCTGCACAAAGGTGGAAATACTACTGACCCATCTAACTTTAGGCCCATAGCTATACTTTCCCCTTTATCAAAAATACTTGAAAAATGCATCCACACTCAGCTCATGCATTTTCTTCTCCCGGAAAACCTGCTAACTCCCACATAACATGGCTTCAGGCCACACCATAATACTACCACTGCACTACTATCTTTTACCCACACAGTAGCTGAGGCCAGAGACAACAACCAATTAGTATCCTCCCTTTCCCTTCACCTCTCCAAAACCTTTGATACTGTTTCTCACTCTCTACTTCTTTCAAAACTATCAAACCTCAATCTCTCTGGGACCTCTCTTGACTGGTTTGCAAGTTATCTCTCCAATAGGCAGCAATCAGTCAGATGGCTTACCTCCTGTTCCCCCTTCTACCCATCAAAACTGGGATCCCCCATTCTTGGACATCTACTTTTCAACATCTTCACCAATGACCTACATACTGCATGCAAACAATCCTCCATTATTCAATACGCAGATGATTCCACACCTTACCATCTCAAATTCTATCTTTGACCTCCACACACACACACACACACACACACACACACACACACACACACACACACACAGAACTCTTTTCTTTCCATTGAAAAATGACTCTCAGACAAGCAACTCATTTTAAATCCAAAAAAAAAAACTTTTACTGTTTCTCCTTGACCTCTAGCTCACTATAAATCTTGAAGATACCAAACTGGTACAAAAGGATGAGCCACTCCACAGATGGTCTGATGATCTGATGAAGTTCTGAAGTGGTCAGGATGAAAGCGCTTATCATTTGTTTTATTTTCTTCAGTAAAGTCCAGAGTTGGTTTTATTGAATTTGGCCTGAATAGGCACAATTTTTTTTACTGTGGAGTGGCTCATCCTTTTGTTCCTGTTTGGCATCTTCATGTTTTGCAGCAGTTTTCTTTTTGTCTTTTTCACAATAAATCTTCCTTCACTATCACATCCCTTGATGATACTACCATTAAACCATATCCCCACACTAAACTTTTAGGTACCACTATTGATGATGAGCTGAAATTGAACCTACATATTCAACAAACTATTAAAAAAAACACCAAAAAGTAGGACTATTGTATAGAAACAAAAATTCCTAACCTCCGACACTAAACTTTCCTTGGCCTAAACACTTCCCCTCCCCTCCCTTCTCTATGTAGCTGCTATCTTTACTAATATCCAAACTACAGTTTTATCTAAGTTAGAACAAACCTATCACAGTATGACTCGATTTGCTGCTAACTTACCACATAACTCACACCACTGCCTTGCTGTCACTCAGCACACTCCGAATGGTTACAATTTCACCAGCAACTCCAACAGACTCAGTTCCTCATCCAGCACATCATCTTTACAAACCTGCATCCTGCCTCTCCCGCTCCTCCCTTGTCACATATTAAACTCCCAGTCGCTCTCTCCGCACATCCAGTCAGCAACTCCCTGACATCCATAAACGTAACAAAAATGTAGGAAAAGTCTTGTACAAACACACTGGAGCCAAGGCCTGGAATAATCTCCCCTTATGCATAAGAACTATCTCCCACCCACTGCTCCTCAAAACAAGGCTAAAACAACTAATACTTGCCTCTAGGTCTTGTCACTGTCAGGCCCCTACCTAATCTCTTCCTCATCTTTTTTTATCAACAATCCCTGAACAATTATTCTCTGACTTCCGTACTTTAATTACTATGTTTTTTCTACTCTAACAATTTATATTTATTTTGTAATTGTATTGATTCTACAATGTTATTTCAGATTTATAATGTGCAATTATAATTTTTCTCTATGTACTGGAGCTTTTCTCCTCGGGGCGCCACTGAAAATGGGTCTTGCCTCAGTTGGACCAACCCGGTTAACAAATGTCAAATAAGTAAATAAAATCTATGAAGACCAGATGCTGCTGCTTCATCTGTACTGTCATGTGATGCGATGCACACAAATCTATCTGGGGTAGTGTGCTGTTGCTGCTTAATGTCCATTGCTTTCACTGTCATTGCTACTGGATCATATGCTTGTGGTTGCACCAGGTCCTGCTGCTGCAGTAGTGTAGGGCCCTTGTTTTTCTGGCTGGCCTGTCTGAAGGATCATATTATGGAGCCTGCAGCATGCTGCAAGCTGCAAAGACTTGGCAGGCAGTGGGTGTGGTATCCTGCGGTGCCTCCCTGAGTTATCTAGGAATCATAACCAGGGTTAAAGTAAGCCAAGCACATATTCTACTATGTTCTGGTTTGGGTGTGGGCAGTGTTATATTTCTGTTCTGCCATGCTTTGGAGGTTTTATATGGGCATCATCAACCAGGGCTCCAGGAAAGTATCTGCTTCTTTGGCGACACATTAAGGGCATTATGGGGTGGGGTGATAAGCTTGTTTTGTGGCTGTGGATATGTGGGCATACCATTGTGCTTACATTACCTGCTAAGTGGCTCTGCAGGATGTCACTTTACAGAAAGCTAAGATATAGATGACTTGTATGCAGTCTGGGAGTCATGAACACTGCCAGGGTACTGTGCAGACACATGGGTTATTCACTCTTGCTATTTGCAGATTAACTGTCAGTTCGTGGAATAGTAGCCCTTTCTATTGATGTAACAATGTCCATGGGCACCATATGGGAACTTTATTGCCACATGGATGCATTTTATGGCACCCAGCACTTAGGGAAAATGGGGGATATCATGGATGCTATGGGTGATGGTAGCTCTCTCCCGTGCTTTGTTAGGGAAGCAGATGTGTACATTCACATGTGACATCAGGTTATTCAGGAATGTCTTGATTATTTTACACTCTGACTAATGAGTTATAGCAATTCTGTCCCCAATTTGTCTCTGTAAGGTTTATGTAGCAAGTATAGTAAGAGCAGCACATACCTTGGTATCCACCGGTATTAGTAATCCCATGCATTCTTCCATTTCCAGTTTGTGTGCTGTACAGTTCAATCAGCACTTCTGTTATGCCTCTATCCACAAGAAGATGGTTCGGTTCATATTGATCTGTGTGTTGGTGAGATGCTAACCTCTGCTGGTTCATTTTTCATTGGTGCATGCCGACTTGTTTTGCACCCAAGTAACTACTGACTGAAATTATGGAGCCTGCAGCATGCTGCAAGCTGCAAAGACTTGGCAGGCTGTTGGTGTGATGTGCTGCGGTACCTCCCTGAGTTATCTAGGGATCATAACCAGGGTTAAAGTAAGCCAAGCACACATTCTACTATGTTCTGGTTTGGGTGTGGGCAGTGTAGATGCTGCAACAGTAACTATTTACTACTTCAAACAGTCTTGCTTTTATAGTTCTTCAAATTTCAGCATGCCTGCGGACTACGAATCACAACTAGCTTTCCGTTATTCTCATTTCCATGTTGTTATAAACCAATTAGTCCGTGATTCTTCATCTGCATCTCATTATGCAGTCATATTGCATGTTCAGGTGGTTGTCCTATAGAACTGTGTGGCTCTGCGAATCTCCACCTGGCTGTGCATTCTGGATTTCTGCACAAGAGCGGGTTGGGTGCTGTGCACTTTGCAGCATGACTGTGAATAACGCTCTGTCTAAAATGCAGTACATCAATCCTTCATTGAGACTTCTTGACAGATTTTTATTTGTGGATATGCAAACCCTTAGGAATGTCAGTTCAGCTCAGTGCTGAATTTGATTCATCCACATTGCATCTGTCATAGAGGGACTTTTGATAATGAAAGCTTTCACCGCAAATCATATCACCTTTTCTGAAAAATGAAATATCATTTTCCACCTCTGATGTAATCACCACTCACTAAGGGTATATTCTGGGCATGCCTTGCATTGTCAAGTCTGAAAAGAATTTGTGTATCCCCAGTGGAAAGCAAATGTAATGCAAAATGATAAATCATGGTAGTGAAATGCATACGAATCTTTGCATTTGGTATCAGTGTGAAAAAGTACATAATTCACTCGACATTTGAGCATTTTTAATGAAATTTCAAGGCAATTGCAATAGGATACTGTGGTACAAAACACACAAGACTGCCACTGTACCTTTTGGGCCTTTAGAACAGATCAATACTGAATTTAAATAAATGATGTTTTCTCCCTGAGCATAGGAGTTTTGAACATGCCATGTCTTGCTTAGTCTAGCAAAAATATTTTTTTTTACTTCTGATATAATGAGAACTCACTAAAGTTATATTGTAGACATATGCTGTATTCTCATCCCTGAGCAGAAGTGAGCTATCCACCTCTAATGACAACTGAGTATAATGCAACACACTAAATTAAGATAATGAAATGCCTTTGATGTCTTATATGTTGGCATTCATATATAAAAGTTCATATGTCATTCCTCTTTCAAAATTTTTATTGACATTTGTTTTCACACAGTGTAACAGACATAAAGCAAGACTCTTTGATATAGGTACATATAAGGCTGCCATCCTCTTTTATGCATTTTATTGTGGAATAATTCTGAATTTCAGTGTAGCACACTATTCTACTCAGCACATGTAGATTTGGACATGTGACATCAGCGGTCGCAAAAATTGTTCTCTTTGTTCAGAAATATATATTACTTTTGGCTCCCTATTGAAATATCTGCAGTTGAAATACTGTGTCAACAAGCCAAAAAAAGACTGAAATTCCAAGAGAAGAAGGAATCTCAGACATCATTTTTTTTCTTTAAACTTCTATTTTGCAGAGATTAGGGCGCAAGTCCCCTGCTGGGGAAAGCCCTCCCTCCCCACACACACACATTCCTGAACACTCCAAGATTGCTATCTCAGACTTAAGTCTCTTTTTTGCCCTTTCAGTCTCCATGTTTCAGGACTGACTCTAGTGGGTCCCAGTATTTCAAATGGATTACCATTATTCAGACTTCTGATATAATGAAATATAATGAAGCAGATGCATTGTGGACATAAGGATACACAGACAATGAGGAGCACAGACAGTCCTGTGGTGATGTGTATAAGCACATCACTACAAGTGAATGGGACTGAAGTTATTAAATACAACTGTTATGACCTAGATGCTGGTGAGAGCAGAAAGGACCTCAAGTATCTTCAAGACGATGACCTACTCCACTACCACTAGGAATTCAGGGTCAGTATGTTATTCTGGAGGCTCAATGGTCTGCAAACAAAGGAGGCAATAATAAACAGAAAAAAGTCTTACAGGAGTTGTGTAACTGCCATTTGTTTTCTCACATAACCTGACATACCCTCTCATCCCCTTCACCAAATGCAGGTGGCAGGCGCTTTCTGCATACAACTCAGATGGCTGATTTTGATAAAATTATGAGAGGTAATGACCACAGGAATGCATTTCAGCTTGCTGCAGTCAGATACATACACTGCACCCTGAAAAGCCACAGCAGGAATCATTTAATAGTGTCAATTTAATTCCCCTTTGCTTTCCTACACAGACTGTTACTGCAGAGCATAACCGCTTCTTATGTACTTCTCTGATGTCTATAAAGCACGTGGATGAAATAGTGGCCAAATTATTGTATTTCAGTTTCTGTTTTGAGACATGCACATGCTGTCTACCCCAACTTCCAGCAGCTGTATCTAGTGTCCTGCCAGTGTTTTTGTTTATAAATATCTCTGAGAGAAAACCTTCCCTGCAGGTATACATAGAGACTGATTTCTCTGATGATGCGATCTTAGGTGCTTAACACATAGTAACATGGCCTTGAATCATGAATTGTTTCTGTCTGATGAGAGGAGGTAGGAAATAGTATTCTAATGAACATAATGCCATCTCACTTCTGCACTGTATTTTTTCATTGACTGTTTTTAGGGGTTTGAAATAAAATTACTTCATTAATGTAATAAATGTCCTAACAAAATGAAGTGCTTTAATATCCTTTTGACTGAGCAATTGGGTTGCTTTTTAGTTATTTTTTTAATTTTTAAATAAAAATGAAATTTATGGAAACAATATGATTTGTCATATTACTTAAGATTCTCGCTATTGCTATTGATGCCAAGTTAACTCATCACTTGTCATCAAGGGGGTAGGACTAGATGCAGGACCAGTGTTAGCATTTTGAGCCTTTAATATTAGATAGAAAATCCAAAGGCGTTATGAAAGTCTGACAGCTAATCAAATGGGTCTGTAAATGAAACTAGCAATTCATGGAAAACTCCATTAATAATAATTAAGGCCCATTATTCAGTTCAGTGCCCCGTTTGGTATGTACTTCGCAATGCAGCTGTAGACACCACAGTGGTTCCTCACCAGAAGAATCAAGGGCCTCAAAAATCTACCAAATACAGAGAGGCAAAAAGCCCTATCCCTCTACTCTGTTTCATAAAGAATCCTCAGAGGCGACCTCTGTCTAGCATAGAAGGCTATCTCAGACGCCACCTTGATGGGACTGTGCATATCTGCAAGTCAAGCTCCACTCAATTAATCCACACACGTGGACTCAACCTGGTCTGTGACATGAATAGGACTTATTGGCGAGACAGATTTGTGCCCCAGAGATTCCCTCATCTGTGGAATAGACTCCCTTTCCACGTTAAGCAGAGTACCTCTTTACCCCTTTTTAAGTGCAACCTGGATAAATGGATTGGAAATAGAAAGTACATCCCTGCGATTCCACCTGTGTCCCTGCTGGACAGGGGCATTGGGTGCTGATTTGTCTATACATTGGTTAGGCTTATAAGGGCCTCAGGGACAATAGCCTAGTAAGTTCTTATGATCGTATTAAAAATTGAATTGTTTGGTCCTATACTTTTTATCTTATCTTTTATAATCAAATAAAAATGTTACTTTTCACTGTCTACTCAGCTGGAGTTCAGAGATAAAATCAATTTCTTCTGTATCCATTGCGGTGTCTTCCTAGGCATGTTCAAAACAATTTTTACTGCCTTTCCTCAGTGTTTTCTTAGTTAAATCCTGCACTTCCACACACAGAAAGGTTGGCACTTTATTTGAACGATCACCTCAGTCAGAACATCATTCCAAACAACTAGACATAAAGTGAAACAGTATGACATGACATCTAAAGATGGTCCCCTTGCCTGTTTATATGTTGCAACATCACCTGTGAAGGTTTTCCTATCATATTTAGTGCTTCTACAATTTCATTGAGTGGGTTGAATCTGTGCTGCCTTTACAGAACCTATCCCAGTGTTCTAATGAGTCTCTGAACAGTGACTTTCCAGTAGACTCTACATGTTTTTTTTTCTGGGATCTGCTAGCAGCTTGTGAGCAAAGTATGTAAATGTTCTGAAGACTTCCAAAAAAGACACTGACTGTATTGAGGAATGGGCAGTGTTGCTCACTGCTGGGTTTAAATTGTGTTAGGTAAATGGCACATAAAATATGCTGGGTTTAAATTGTGTTAGGTAAATGGCACATAAAATACGCTAGAATTAATCTGTTTTATCCAATCTCACTTTCCAGTACTTTTTCCTCTTCAATCATTCATTCGTTTATATAATTTTGTTAACCTATTAGGTAGAATGGTTGTTAGACCCTTTTCAACAATGACCCAGATCTTTGTGTTTGTACAAAATGTACAAGACATACAGTTCAAGAACAACACATGCCTCAGGCTAATAATCATAGTTCAGTACCTGTGCTGTTGAGAGTGGGACTATACAACTCTTTCACCTGCTTAAGACTAGAGTATGTATATATTTACATTAGGCTGTATTTTGTCTTCCCACAGAAAAAAGTGTGTGCCGGTGTGGCAATATAAGACCTGAGAGTCATAATGTATGTGGTTATCATGCATTTTTCCAATAATCAACATATTTACAATCATGAAAATATTAAGCACCTTTTAGATGAATAAGCATTAAGTGTTGTTAACCTTAGCCATTATCTTTGAAGCATGCATGTAATATGAAAACAGGCAAATATAGCACAAGTCAAGACAACATAAATAGCGCAGGTTCTAAAAGCAATTATGTTTGACATCAAGGCCAGTCCAAAACAAGCACTGCACAGCATCACACTGAAGACTGCCCATCATAATTATAAGGCTGCCAAACACCACATCAGTATCTTGTTTTCATGTGCAGCAACTCATCTTGAAGAAGTTCAGTACACATTAAAAATGAAGGGCTAGCGCTGACAGACTGTGTCGTTAAAGTCAAACTATCAAATCCAGCATGGTTTTAGACTTGGGGATAGTTCAGTCATATGTCAGCGGCATACTGGTGGATCTTACAGTGAAACATAGAACCAAATTACTTTCGGAAACATAAATGTAAGGTTAACAAAACAGTCACATGAATATAGTTTCATAAGAAGCAAGCCAGCGTGATTTACAAAAATGTAAAGTAATGCAACTTTATCTCATACAGCAGAACACCTTACAAAGCATGCAAGTATGTTTTGCACAGCAAAAAACACATAAACCAGTACAAATGCACTCCATTGTGCACAGCACTGCACAATATTCTCCCCTCACCAGTATAAGTGCAAGAACAGTTCAACTAAAATTTGATCCCTAAGCATAGTTACTTCTAGATCATGGCCAGTCTAAAATTTTAACAAGGACATGAGATAAAAAGTAAAGATGTTTATTTGAAGCCTGTGTGTTTTCATGACGTGTATGGAATCCTTGTCTAGTGACTAACAATGTATGCAGAGCTGTAGACCTTGCCTACACAGACTTTTCATTTTTCTAATCTTTCACTGTCACTATTCTAGTCTTTCACTGTATAAAACTGAGTCATCATCATCATCAACCCCCCTTTTCAATTTTGTACTTAGGGTCATCATGTCACATCAACTGTCACCACTTCTCTAGTTCAATGCCACTCTCATAGCTTCCTTGGCAGTCATACTTTACTGTATCAGGCCTTCTTTCATACAATTCATCATTTACTGTATCAGGCCTTCTTTCATACAATTCATCAGTCTCTTTGCTGGATAGCCTCACTTACTCTTGCCTTCTTCCTGTCTCTACCAAATCTTCTTCACCAAATTTTCTTCTGTTTTCCTGCACACGTGTGTGAACAACTGTAATTTGTTCTCTTTAATCTTCTCTGCAATTTCAGCTACTTTGGCTTCTGTCCTAATGTCATCCATTCTCTCATCTGCCCCACAGTGTGCATCCTACCACTCATTCCAGACATGATATCTGCATCACCTCCAGCTTACCCAACTGCTCTGCCTTCACTGCCCAGGTTTTTGTACCATACAGAAGAACTGGTCAGACTGTCATTCTGTATTCCTTTCTTTTCCGTTTGTATGCCATTCTTCTGCCTCACACCATCCCTAACACCCTGTGCCAGTTAGCTGCAGTCCATCTTATTCTAGCTTTGACCTTGTCATTCAGGCTACCCTTCTCCTCAGTCACCCATCAAAGATATTTAAAGTTGTTAGTCTCGTCCACTGTTTTATTTTAATCTCAGTTTTCAACTTTTTCAAATTTTTTCAGTTTGTTGCCATGACCTCTGTGGCACTGTCTTGTCTGTAATCATTTTCCTCACATGTGCCTTCAATAGTGCATTAATTTTCCAAGTCATTTACTGAAGTTCCCTCGAGAGTCTGATTGTAATGTTGCATCACCTGTATACAGCCACTTTGTTTATCTGTACCCTGCATCCTGTTTGCTAATGTAATCCATCATTAATATGAACAGCAGTAGGCTTAGATCTGAACCCTGATGACCCCTCACTTCCACTGAGAAGTCTTCTGTGAGTTCGAACACTGTTCATACTCATGTCATTGGGTACTTGCATATTGCCTCCAGTAATTCAAGCAATGTTTCTGGGACCTAAAACCATCTAAGGACTGCCTAGATATACTTTTTTAAACACATTTATTGAATTATCACTAGTGACATAGGCAAATTTACATTTACATAAAAGCAATCAAACTGTATTAACAAGTTCATGTTTACAAACATTATACTTCATATATTGCTATAGATCATATACATTTAGCAAC
This sequence comes from Protopterus annectens, assembly GCF_019279795.1. Classification (NCBI taxonomy): domain Eukaryota; kingdom Metazoa; phylum Chordata; order Ceratodontiformes; family Protopteridae; genus Protopterus; species Protopterus annectens. Next base: position 238,482,047 of record NC_056740.1, on the reverse strand, counting down.
ATTACATAAATTACTCAATTTCTGCCCCTCTTTTTTAAACAAGAAACATCTTTGTTAAACCGTGACTTACAACATAGGCAGTCATACATTTATTTAAATGAAAACACTCCACACTGACATAATCCTAGTTGCAAGCATTTTGCACCATAAACCATACTGACACACTCACAGTTGCAAACATTATACATAACTTATAATCAGTTTCAGTCAAACATTATATAGCTCATTTAAGTCCTGCCTTATTTTAAACCTCATTCTTCCCCTGTATGTATTGTTCCCACAATTCCCATTTTTTCTTGTGTAGTTTCCACCTACCGTTTTCCTACTCAATTCCAGTTGTTTTATCTCTGTTACTATATTCACTACTTCTAGTATAGCTGATTTAGGTTTTGATTTCCATTTTATAGTAATTGCTTTTTTTGGCAGCTACCAAAATTAGACACAGCAAGGCCTTACCACATCTAGGTAATTCCGATTCTGTATCATAGCTCAGAAAAATCGTTTGCCTTGTCACACCAATCTGCCTACCCAGCATCTCAGGCAGTGCATTCTGCAGGGAATCCTTAAGTCTGCCAAATCACCGTACTCCCAGAAAATATGTTCTGAATTACCTCCGTCTTCCTTGTCACACCTTTAACATTTGCTGTCTACCTGAGAAGAAATTCTCTGGAGTCTACTTGGGGTATAAAAATATCTATGTAAACATTTCCAAAAAAATCCTAAATCTTCTAGATTTTGTTGCATATTTGGGAGACATACATATATCTTCACATTGTTTCTTTGTGAATTGCTTATCCAATTTCTCTTCCCAATTCTTTCTAACCTCCTCTGATTGAGTCTTATGGTTATCATGCAGTATTGTATATGCTCTACTAATTAATTATTCCCTTTTTAATAGAAACTTCTGTTCTAGATTCTATTAAAACCTCTACCAGTGCTGGTCTTTCATTTAGGACTCCCTATTTCCTTCCCTGTGTCTATACTCTGATGTCAGTCCTCGATAGGGAAGGCAATCTCTAACCTGCAGTCCAAATAAATTATTCCCATTCTATTATCTTTCCCTCTCTAGTTATTTGCTCCCAGTACCTTTTCCTTGATCAGTTTTCTCCAATAAATTCCAGACCCCTCTTGCCTATTGTGTATATCCCTAATTGTAGTCATCCCTATTGGCAGAATCTCCTTTCTCCATTCCCATGTTGACTTAGTTCTTAGAATACTTTCTGCTACTTTATGGATATAATATTCTGTATGATTATTGTTATTCTCCTTAAAGGACTGCATCCAAAATCCCAGTCTCTCTGTTTGTTGAGCTTCTCCCATGTTTCATCATCATCCCTTTCCACTTTGAATTTTAGTTTACTGCTTGTGCTATGTATAGAAGCATTAACTGTGTAGCTCTGAAATGCCACTTCAAATTGGGTAATCCCAATCGGCCCTGTTCTACTGAAAGAATCAACTTATCCCACTTGACTGTTGCTGTCTTCTCCTCCCACATAATGTTCTTCAGCTCTTTATCGCCTTTATTAATTGCTATCCATAACTTCTCTTCTGATTGATAAAAATATGCCTGACCTGTGTAGAAGACTAATGGGACTAAAAATATCTTAACTCCTTGTATTTTACTATCCATATCCATATAACAAAGCTTCCATATTGTCAGCTTTTGTATTATCTTTTGTTTAGTCTTTTCACATATATCCTTAGCTGCCACACCAGAAACATTTTAATCCATACTCCTAAGTACTTCATTTTGTCATGTCCCCATAAATGTGGCTATTGCTGAACAAATTCATATGTGGGTACATAATTTACTACTATTGCCTTTGTTTTAACTACATTCATTTTGTATCCCAAAAAGATCTGAAACTGTCTCAAAATGTTCCACAACACTGTAATGTGTCTTTCTGGTTTTGTCAGTGACCTTATGCATAAATAGATCAGTATCAGAAAAAAACAGTCCCAGCCATCTGGAGGATCTCCCACATTATTCCACTACACAAGGGGGGAAATTCCCACAGAATTCAACAATTATCATCCCATAGCATATTCTGTCTCCCCTATCCAAAGTATTAGAGAGAGTCGTACATTTTCAATTTATCGATTTCCTGCACACTCACAAGCTCCTATCACACACTCAGCATGGTTTCCAACCCCATCACAGCACAACAACCGCCCTCATAGCATTTACTAGTATGGTTAATAGTTACAGAAGTAATGGGAAATATGTATCTACCATGTTTTTAGATTTATCTAAAGCCTTTGATATGGTGGATCACAATAAACTCATTGAGGTCCTCTCCAAATTCAGCCTTAGCAGCTCATCTCTTTCCTGGTTCCAAAGTTACTTTTCAGGATGACAGCAAGCTGTCATGTGGCAACAACAACTTTCCTTACTCCTCTCAGTCTCCATAGCTGTTCCACAAGGTTCCATCCTCGGCCTCCTACTTTTCTGTCTTTTCACCAACCAGCTCCACACCACCACACTTCATGCATCAGTAGTACAATATGCAGATGACTCAAGTCTAATATGTTCAGCCTCCTCCCTGCAAGACTTGCATACCATAACTCAAGATTCCTTTCTTGACTGTGGAAAATTGGCTCATTGATTCCCAACTCATACTAACCTCCAACAAAACTAAACTACTTCTCTTCTTCCCAACCAGAACTCCCACTTCCCCCCAGTCCTTTATTATCCCTTCCAAAAAACAAACTACTATCCTCCCAACCACTCACACCAAACTGTTAGGAGTCGATATCGGCTATAATCTAAAAATTGACATCCACCTCACTCAAGTCATAAAAAGGTCCACAAAAAACTAGGCCTATTATATAGGAATAAGTCATTTTAAACTGTCAGTACTAAAGCAACTGTTAGCTCTACACACCTCCTCTCAACCCTCCTATATGCTTCTCCTGTACTAAGCAAACTACGCAAAGCTGACCTCTCCAATTTAAATACTTGTTATAATAAAACAGCCAAATTTGCAGCAGATGCCCCGTACAAACTCACCAATGTATATCACTTAAACAACTCAACTGGTTAGAACTTCCTCAGCTACTTCACTTCAACCAACTAACATTTGCCTTTAAGCTTCTACAAAAACCAAATAATACCACAACTCTCCAGAATCTTATAAAACAATACACCTTCTCTAGCTCCCTTCACTCAAATGGCAAACTCCTCCTAGATGTCACAAAAGCTAATAACTCAGCTGGGGAATTACTCTTCTCCTGTTATACTTCTAAAACTTGGAACAACCTCCCGTCTACTATAACCAGTAGTAACTCTATGACAGTTTAAATTCCTACTAAAATCAAATTTAATAGACACATGACTTTGCCCTTGTAACCATGCTGGCTAACCCTGTTCTATGCACAATTAACCTACTACTACTATTCAGCTTCATTATCCAAAGTCTACTCAGTGTCAACTGTTGCACTTGCACACAGTCATTCATACATTAAAATAACTACTACCGTCTTCATCTCTCTGCACCATGCAGAATCATGCATGAATCAAACTTACCCACCTATAAACAATAGTATGTATCTAGCATAGACAATAGTATGCTTACAGCATTTCCAGCAGCAAGTTTCTAGCATAGACAATAGTGTTTCCAGCATGTAGCTCTGTACATATGCATTGTGAATTTCTCCAATATTTTTATTTACTATTTTTCTATGTACTTCACCATGTATATATTCCTACCTTTCATAACAAATCTGCTTGCTCTATTCTAATTGACAATTATTACCAGTATAAAATGTGCTTTTCTGTATTACTCTAATTGTATAAACTTATACATGCTTACTGCATTATGAAATTGTTATTAGTTATAATTAGAACTTTTTTTCCCGGGCCTCCACTGAAAAAGGACCTGTGTCCAGTTGGACTTTCCTGGTAAACAAATGTTAAATAAATAAATAAATAAATAAATAAATAAATAAATATACAATATCTGCAAATAGAGCCAGGTTGTCTTGACTACCATACCAATGATATCCTTGAATTTCTGAGTCCCTTATTTTCTTTGCCAGTGGTTCTAAATATAATAATTTCGATGTGTCCCTTTATTTTCCAAGCAGAAAACATTACGTTACAAAATCACATTGACAGTAAGGTAATATTCAGATATGGTAATTGTCAGTCACAGCATTTGATCTATCTGGCTTTATGCAGTTCATGCCCAAGCTTTTACGTGGGAAAGACTGACAGAAGGTTAAAAAACAGAATTTATGACCATATCTATTGTCTGAGGAAACATGATATGAATAATACATTATATCGACACACAGTTAGTAGTCCTAGGTGTAGTGAGTTTAAATTTGCTATCTTAGAGATGGTTACTCCTAACCCAAGGGGTGGAAATGTGAAAGCCTTGGTAGGAGAGAAAGAGATCAAATGGCAGATTAGGCTCAACTCTGCCAAGCCGCCAGGTTTAAATGAGGTTATTCCAACTAAGCCTCTTATTAGAAAATAATATTCTCCCATCCCCATTGATTGCATATAGGAGTCCACAGTACCTAGACTTGTTATAATTATTAGTAAGTGTGTACTGGGTTTAACAGTATTGTGAGCATTACCCTATTGCTCCTGGTTACAGGGCTATGGCTCTGTCAGGGACAATTTACAATAATTTTTAATATTTTTAAACAATTTTTCATGGTTTTTATGGTTATTTCTGATATTTTGAGATAATATTGTTGGTACCATGTTCTGATAGTACCTGCACACACTACAGAACTTTTGAACCAAATATATATTACTATTGTGCATTTGTGTTTTATAACACGTGTAGTGGTATTTTTCAAGTTCTGTATCTTTTAGATAATTGTTTAATTATCCCAATTTAGGAAAAGAGCGGGCTTTCTTATGTGTATAAAATGTTTAGGAGCACTAGATTGTTTGTTCTGAAGAAGTCTTTGTACTTAGATGAAAGCGCTTAACGTTTTATTTTCCACTGTGGTTTTAATTAAAGGAAATTTACTACTGCTTGAATCCTGGTATCGTCCTTGTTAATTCTTTTTGGATCTGGTCTTGGTTGTTCTAAATATAATGCAAATAACAAAGGAGAAAGAGGACACACCTGCTTGGTTACTCTGCTCAAGCAGAAATTATCATTTTCACTTCAGATCTCTCATATATCCTCCTAATCAACCTTATAATTTTTCAGGGAATGCAAATGCTTCCATTGCCCTACTTATAATTTATTTAACTGCAGGCTATATATGTGTTACCGCTGTGTACCCTGTATTGCAATTACTGTTCCAAGATATACTTTAGCCCTTTGTGTGTTTATCTCTGTCACAGATATTCTCCTACCCCAAGTTTTTACTACAACACATTTTCTTGTTTTGCAGCTGCTATTTTCACCTGAGCAAAGTGGGCATTCTGTCCCCTTCTTCTTACTTCTTCCACTCCCGAGCATTACTAATGTGCTCCCCTGAATGGAAAGGAGCTATTCTGAAGCAAACAGAGACAGACGTCCCTTCTACAGGCACTGTAGGTGTAAACCTATGGCTGTAACTAAACTGTAATGTAAACTGCTAAAATTAGTGGCTCACACACTCGCAGCACCCAGGAGAACATCCTTTTTCCCTTTTCTTAGAACCCCTGTTAAATACCACTTCTCCCCTCTAGATCTGTAGCTCCCTTCCCTCTTCAGCCACTAGATGACAGTGTAGAGCTGTTAGTCATGGCTTGCTAAGTACAAGGAAGTTCTCCTCGGCTTTCTTACCATACCTGGAGAAAAAAAACAGTGAACTCTACTTATATTGAATATAACTAGTTTCAGATAAGGACAGTAAGTGTATCCTACTATTTCCCTGACCACCTCACTGTAAAGACGGTTAACCATATTTTGACATGCACTGTTACCTGAAGAATATCCTCCATAGTGAAGTTTAACTGATTGTTTTTCTCAAAGAAAAAAATAATTCCCATGCCCCTTCTACCTGAGCCAAATCTGTTTGGGCTCACACCACTCCCCTACCCCCATTCCCACCCACCCCCACTTCAATTACATTTATAGTTACTGACCATACACTTCGATTACCGCTCAGTTCCTCCCACCATACTAATTAGCCCATCATACAGCACTGAAACATCCACCACACCATAGCAACCACACCAAACCCTCACTCTGCCTACTCCATTCAACTACACTCATTTCCTTTCTCCTCTCACACCACCCACACTCCCTAATACAAGGAAAAATGTTCCATAGCCCACATACCCTCATACTTCCAACCCTCTGTTTATCACTTACTACTATCATCTTGTTCCAATTCTGTGACCTCACCACATACCACACTCACTTCAAAAATGGCATCTCCTCCCCAAGGCAAACTTCAACTGCCATCTATAACTATGTGAGCCCAAATATTAAGATATATTCTGGCCTTTTTAAACCCTCTCACACTGACTACTACCTATACAACATACAGTCCAGCAAATACAAAACCTAACTCTCCTTACAACACCATAAGATAACCTATAAATTTAACAAGCTTTACCTACATATTCTGTATAAATTAACCTGCAGTGGTGACATACAGCCCAACCGTGGGCCAAACACCATACTCAACTCCGACCTTAATCATACCACACCTGTAATCAATAGACAAAAAGCCCCCCTTCTCTTTCCTTAACCTTAATGTTAGAAGTATCTTTAAAAAAGTTCACAAGCTGCATGCCGTATTAGCTCTATATAATCCAGAAATTGTATTACCGATAGAAACCTGGCTTAAACCAGAAATCAACAATAATGAAATAGCATCACCAGGCTGTAATATCAGAATAATAGACAGGAAAGGCAAAAGGCATTGGGGGTAGCACTACTATACCAAAATCTCCACAACTTAGAACAACTAGATGCCAATATTCCACATATTGATAATGCAGAAATTATCCTTACAAGATTGAAACTGAATCCCAATAAACATATAAATATTGTAGGCTATTTCCCACCAGGTGACAACATTACCACTATGGAAAACGTACTAGAATGGATTTCAAACTCCTTTCCTCAATAAACCATTTTTAGGAGATTTTAACATAGACTGGCAAAATTGCACCTGCCATAATCCATCTACCCACATCAACCTTCACAGATTTATCCAACTTATCTCAATCCCCACTAGAACTGACAAAACAAGCGCCAGTCCATTCTAGACTGGATTTTTATATCTGATCCCTTACTCGCAGCCCAAGTAGGATGTCTGCCAGACAGCCTAATTGATCCTTAGCCTACCTTCCTACTTAGAAAAAGAACTCACCATATTAACCAGACATCCTTCAGAGTAGTCAGGAACAAAAATAACTTTAAACCAGAAGACTTTATTTCTGCCCTAAAACAATGCAACTGGAAACCACTATCACAACTATCTTAGTCAAAGCAGTTCACTACTTTAACACAGTCTTCTTAAATACTTAACCATCAAGCACCCACTAGAACCATTAGAACTAAGTCTAAGTATGCTCCCTGGTTAACTTGAGCAACCAAATTTATCCTTAAAGAATGGAACAAAGCATTGATAGAATACCACAAAAACAGAGCCCACTCTACAAAACAATACTATTCGGAGCTCTGCAATAAAACCAAAAAGCAGATTAAAGTAGACAAAATTAACTACTATCAAAACCTCCAAGAAAAATAAACCCACAACTGTCAAAAATTTGGTCCACTATAAACGTTATACTTCTACCAGAGAAAGCTGCTACTCCCAACACCAGCTATACCTAATAACCTGGATAATATCCCCATTAAGTTTAACAAATATTTCACCAAAACTGTTAAGACCCTTGCAGAAACCCTAGCTAAAAGTAGCTGCAGTGAACTACCCTCCACCCAAGTCAACACAAACATGCATGATAACAACCCCTACTTCTGCCTACACCTAGTCCCAGTCAAGTCCATTTTAAAACTCCTCAGCAAGCTTAAACCAACCACCCTAGCTGCAAATAACTTAGCGGCTGAATACCTACAAATAGCAGCAGAAGCTATAGCTCTACCAGTCACTATTCCAATAAATAGATCAATATCAGAGTGTAAGGTACCTGCTTTATGTAAAATCTCCCACATATACCACTGCATAAAGAAGGCAACTCCTTAGAATTAAACAACTATCGACCTATTGCTATCTTATCTCCTTTATCAAAAATACTTGAGAGTTGTTCACACACGGATAATGAACTACCTCCTAAAAACAACCTCCTCTCCAAATATCATCATGGATTTAGACCCTTCCACAGCATCACCACTGCTCCTATGTCCTTTACCAACACACACTCAACAACCGTAGAAACATGGGCCAACTAGTCTCAGCCATTTCTCTAGACTTGTCCAAAGCTTTCTATATGGTCAACCAAAATAAACTCCTCAAAGCACTATCCAACCTAAATATCACCACCCCCTCTATCTCATGGTTTAAAAATTACCTATCAGGGCACCAACAAGCAGTATTATGGCAGAATCAACTGTCCCATCTCCTACCTTAGCAGTCCCTCAGGACTCTATACTTGGGCCATTGCTCTTCTCTCTATTTACTAACCAACTCTCTACCTCCACACCCAATGCCTCTGTAGTTCAGTATGCAGATGACACCACCCTCATGTGTGCAGCCCACACATTATATGACCTCTACTCACTAACCCAAAAATGCTTCTCCCTAGCCCGAGACCTGGTTCCCCAACTCCCAACTTGTCCTAAACCCAAATAAAACAAAATGTTTTATCTTTGGACATTGCAAATCCTCCCTCATGTGAAAACTTTACCATAATGTCCATGAAGAAAACCAAGGTCACCCCCACCTCCCACACCAAACTCTTAGGTGTTGAAGTAGACAACAACCTCTGATTTGATATTTATATAGCCCAAACTATCAAAAAAGTACACAAAAAATCGGACTCCTCTATTGGAACAAACCATATCTCACTAGACAAACTATAGCTAGGACACATCTACTGTCCACCCTCCTCTACACTACCCCAGTACTGACCAACCTCCGCAAGTCCAACCTAAACAAACTAGAATCTTGTTATAACAGGATTGGTAGATTTGCTATTGAAACCCCTTATAAGACTCATTACTCTGTAGCACTCAAACAACTAAATTGGCTAGAGCTACGTCATCTACTAAAACTCAACCAACTGAAGTTGGCACACAAGGTATACTGCTACCCAACTAAAATCCCAGCACTCTAGAACCTAGTCAAACCTTATTCTACAACAAGAACCTTAAGATCTAGTACCTCTAGTACCCAGAACTACCTACAAGTCATCAAACACAATAATGAAGTTGGGAAATCTCTCTTTGGTTACTCTATCTCAAAAGCATGGAATAACCTACCTTGCTACCTGACCTCCAATACCTCCACCACACAATTCAAAAAGCTCCTCAAGCCTCACTTCATCAATGTCTGGTTATTCTCTTGTAACTCCCCAGGATAAACCATTAATTGACAGGTTGTTCCCACCTTAACAATAATATGCCCACTGCTTACATTCACAATCCTCTGTATTAATCCATATGCTCTCATATATAGTACCACTAATACAGTTTATCTACTCATCCAACCAACTAGAAATCCTGCTGTATCTTATTCCCTAAAACAGCATGTTTACTAAGCAACTCTGCCTCACTTTCCCATTTCATTCTTGGTCAAGTACACAGAGATGATGCTACCTAGTAACAGCTAAACTTAACCATATCATCTCAGCTACTATGTTACCCCTCTTTCTTACTCTTTTCTGACTAACTCCTATAGCCAAACCTCCAGAACAGGGCTGTCATACCATCATACCAACTAACACTGTTATAGTAGTAACTTGCCTAAGCTTTATTACTATACTATTAATAACATTGTATAAAAAATCTAGACTATCACCTGGTTATGAACCATGTGGATCTGTGTACTAAAAATGATTGTGTTTATTGCTAGGGGCTGTATGACGTCTACTATCTAATGGACAAAATGTCTTACTGATATTCATATTGCCAATTTTATGTACTTCTGTATTCTATTTTATGTTAATGTACTTTGCAGCATATTTTAATGTACTGTATTGTATTTTACGTACTGTTGCATTTTATTTTATGTACTTTTGCATTTTATGTGATTTTTATATAAACATATGCATTTTAACTGGAGCTTTTCTCCTCGGGCCTCCACTGAAAATGGACCTGTGTCTGGTCGGACTTTCCCGGTAATCAAATGTAAAATAAAATAAAGTAAATACATTAAAATAAAAATTATAACGTCCCAGCTTACTCTCAGCTCTGTCAAATGCTTTCTCTGCATCAAGACCCACCAACAACAATGAATTTTCTTACATTCTGCCTCCCCTCTGGATCATCAGTGTTCTGTTAATATTGTCAAATGTTTGCCTCCCCTCCACAAAACCACATTGATCCATATCTGTCAATTTTGGCGGTTTGCCATTCCTTTAGCCATTATAGACATGAACACTTTATAGTCATGTGTTTACCTATTCATTGACTTTATAGTCATGGTTTAGTATTGAAATGGGCCTGTATGAAGCTGGATCTGATGGATCTTTACTCTCTTTAGGTATTACAGCTACCACTGCTTTCTTCCAGGATGTTGGTGGTACTTCTCTTAAAATACTGTTTTCCAGATCTTTATCAGTGTTTTCCCTTCCTGGCTTCCATATTTGCATAGGAATGCCATCTATTCCTGGGGACTTTCCTGTAGATTGGTTAGACATCACAATTTTTATCTCATCTTCTCCTATATTCTAACGGTTAGCAATTGATCCTCATCTACCTCTAACCTTGGCATATTTAATTTTTCCATAAATGTTTCTATTTGTATCTTTTCTTGATTTCCATATTTCTCTGCTTTATTCTGACTTTCATAGAATTTCTGAGGTATTTCAAATACCTCTACTGGATTTCTTGTCACCTGTCTTATTATAGGCTCACTGAGCTTAATAACAGCCCTTTCTACTTTCTGTTCCCTAAGTCGTTGTGCTAAAAGTTTTTGTGCTCTAGTGTTGTTATCAAAAAACAGTTGCTTAACAGCAATCTTTCTAAACTTGTGTATATTATCGAGGTAATCCCTTATTTTCTGGTTTGCATTCTGCAGTTAATCTTCTTCTTGTTCTATGAGATTCTCCCTATTGTGCAATACTTTGTTTGTCAGGCCCTCTAAATAATTTTTGTTACTTCTTAACCATATCTCCTTTTCTATTATTTCCACCCTATTTTTAAATGCCACACTTAATTTTATCCTACTCCCTAGCTATATTTTCAGAAGTAATTTCTGTCCTCTCGAATAGTCCCTGAATAATTTCCACTACCCATTCCTTAAATTCAACTCTTTTTAGCAGATAGGTGGGAAATCGCCAGTGTCTCATTTTTATTTCATCACCCTGTGTTTTTATTTTGGTTATTATTGAAGCATGATCTGAAATTATTTAGTTATTAGGCGCATATCAAAACTTTCAATTAAATGCACATTCCTGTGAAATGTAAATTGTGTCTAGCCTAGTCTAGTTTTTATATTCTGAGAATAATATGTAAATTTACTCAGAACTCCTTTTACTAAATTCACATCTTCAATGCCAAATATATTCATAAATTTCTTCACAAATCTAGATTCCTTTGTTATACTTTCCCTTCTTGGCCTTCCAGAGACATCATCACTGCTGCAAATCAAATTCCAGTCCCCACCTATAAGTAGCAATCTTTGCTGAAAACTGATTATTTCTCCCAGAATTTTCTTAAGCCCCATTATAGCAGGTTTATGTGGAATATAAAAACATGTCATTGTAATCCAACTCTCTTGCCAATAGCCCCTTAGCACTACAAATCTTTATTTATTTTTTTATTTATTTACATTTGTTGACTGGGAGTGTCCGACTGGACGTAGGTCCATTTTCAGCGGAGGTCCGGGGAGAAAAGCTCCACAGTTAAAATAAACAGACAGTAGTTACATTGGATTACATAGCGATTAACAGTTTGATTAACATAGCAATTAATTACAAGCATATTTACAGGTGAAGAACATAGTACATCAGTAGACAACTAGAATCTTTATCTGTGAAGTACATAACAGACATTAACAAATGCTACAATAAGAAGTTCCTGCTGTATAATAAGTACTAGGCTTATGAGCATCTGAGCTTGCTATAATCAAGGTAGTTAGTGGGGTGGAAAGAAAGGTAGTGGTTGGATGAAGTGGGTGATACTAGTGTGGGAGTTGCAAGAGCATAGCCAGCATGTTTTTAGGTGCGCTTTTAGTGAAGTTTTGAAGTGGATGCATGATGGTACGAAGGTAATTGTGGGTGGGAGGGAGTTCCATAATTTGGCTATGGCGCAAGAGAATAGTGCTTCACCAGCAGAGTTATTGGCTTTAGTGATCTGCAAGTGATTTTTGTTGCTGGATCTTAGTGGTCTGGTGGTGCGATAGGGTTGGATTAGATTCTGGAGGGATGGGACATTTAGTGGATTGTTTACTAGTTTGTGGGCGAGTGAGATAAATAAATAAAATCTATAAATAGATAAATCTGCCATTATTATCTTTTTTTTTGTCTTGTTCTATCACTAGTGGAGCTCCTCTTGCAATTAGTATAAGTACTCCTCTTTTTCTTTGTCCCAAATATCCCACTGAATAACCATCCTGAAAAGCTTTCTTTATTGGGTCTATATTAGAACACCGAACTTTCAGAATTTCGAGTGTTCTAATATTGAACCCTGTTAATTGAAAATTTAAAACATCGAACATACAGAACAGCAAATTTTTTCCTAGGGAAAAAATTTGCTTTTCCAAAACACATACACACAACACAAGCACACCAAACAAACAGCAATCCACACACATACACCTAAACTCTTACACCTAATCGTACGCTAAACTATACATACACCACTAACTATCCACTTACCTTAACTCAAACCCTAACCCTAGGGTCCGTCACTATCGCACAGTCACCTCACTCCACGCCCTAACCTTAACTCACCTACCCCACCCTAACCCTCACGTCCACACAATCTTACCTGACCCGTGCCCTAACCCTCATATCCACACAATCGCACACTTACCTGAATCCGACCCGTAACTTTCCACCACAGCGCTGAAAATACCAAAGCAACAGAAACAGATAACCGAATTCTTTTTCTAGGAAAAAAAATTTGGGTTTCTGTTTCTTCGATATTTTCAGTGTTCGCTGAAAATGGGTCGATATTAGAACACTCGAAATTTTGAATGTTCGGTGTTCTAATATAGACCCTTCTTTATCAAATTCACATTTTTAGTTCTTTCCAAGTGTGTCTCCTGTAACACAGCTATTTACACTCTATACTTTTAAATACAGTTCACTGCTCTTTCTTTTTTGTTTTTATCTCTGAGACCATTGCCATTTAAAGACATTACAGAAAGCGTCATTGTATTAAAAATTTGTTATTTCTAACTTTTATGTATAACACCTTTTTTGTTAAATGTCTAGTTCAGCTTTTGTGTTATGTGCATACATTGTTTGGCAGGTTGAACTTTTATATAGTTGTTTCTTGTCATATCCATTTGAGTCTATATCACATCTTGAAAAACTTTTTGTTTTATTGAAAGCCCTGAAACAAACAATCCAACCCCAATTCCCCCAAAACCTATTAATTTAATACTAACACACAAAACTATATAAATTGTACTCTCCAAGTGTCCCAAACTGACAGTCATACTCATAGACTTGAGTTACCCTAACAGAAAGGTTATCCTTGATGTTCATCGTGCATACAGCTGCAGTCATAACAGATGGGTTATCTTGCCATCAGGCGGGTCCTCGGTCGGCCAAATTCCAAAGTCTAGGTCCGGCGTCGGTTGTCGTCGCTTCTTCCCTGACGTCAGTGCGGCAGGGGTATAAAAAAGGCAGCCGACGCCATTTTCTTCAGTCTTTCTTGCCGCGCAGTGCCCAAAGCAGAAGCAGTTCGCAAGTGCCGGTTGGCCAGCTCCTGAGATTTACGAAAGTAATTCAGCCAAAGTCTGCTTGAAAGCTAAGTACCCCGTTGGGGAAACTTTTCTTGCCTCAGACTGATGTCAGACAAAGTTAATAATTGCATTTCATGTGGGAAGCAAATACCGCATAAGGATTTCCACTCTTTCTGTATACCTTGCTTAGGCAGAGACCATGACGTCTCGGCCTGCCATTTTTGTGCTAGACTCAATAAGCGCACTATTAAGCGTCGGGCGGAGTTCGCCCTTCACTTTTTTGGCAAAAAATGTAATTATATTATGTCGTCGGATACTCCGATTCCAGTTTTGAGCAAAAAGCGCAAAGATAAGGACCGACATACGAGGTCCGCACCACCTACTGAAACCACGCTAAGGCCGACTATCGGTTCTCCGGTACTCAGCGAGGCACCTACGCAGCCCCTGAATACCGATGACAATGCATTACCGGTGTCTTCAGTACCCGAGGTCGCAGGCTCCTCGGCCCCCATTCGTACTACAGATCCTGACGCCACTCCTGGCGGGGGAAACTCAGAATTTAGACAGGCCTGCCATTTCTCAAGGGGTCTTCAGGCCTTCCTCCTTCTCCATTAAAGCCTTTACTAAATCTAAAGCAGCCATGAAAACCAAAAAACAGGTTCCTCAGACCCCCTCTCAAGGCACCATACCTAAAAAACAGATGCTTAAAATGGCTGAGGATTTGTTTACTCTTATCAGGGGTTCTCAACCCCCCTCTGACAAAAGGCCCAGATTAGAGGAAGACTACCCTTCCTCAGATCAAGCTTCTATTACCTCAGAACTATCTGAGGACCAGGATTATGCCCTCTATTCTCCACTCGAAGACTCTGATGCAGAGGAGTCTATTCCCTTGGTCTCCCCCATGAGCACTTCTCTTTTGGGGAAACCCTGCATATGTTGAGGGAACACTTTCACTGGGAAGGCCAAGATTACTCAGATTCCAAGAAAAGGCTCAGGGAATTTCTTCTGCTCCCCCAGCATAAGCCTCTGGCTATCCCTCCTGTTTTAGATATATTGGATGATGTGTACACAGAAGCAAGCCTTAATCCTGATTCTTTGCCTCCAGCTCCTGTTAAACCAGACAGGTATTACCGGGTTCCTGACTCTCACCAGTTCCTATATAAAAGCCATACTGCTGACCCAGAAACAATTTCACAGGGTCCCAAGGGAATTAAGGCCTCTACTGCTAAAAATCCATTACCTTCAAAGAGAGATTCCAGAGCTTTAGAAAGGTGGGGGGAAAAGGTGTACACCTCGGCCACTTTAACCATGAGGGCATTAAACTGTCAGCTCCATATGTTAAAGTATCAACAGTTTTTGATATTTCAGCTGAAAAGCAAGATGACACAACCAGAACAACCAGATTTAAAAGAGTTGCAGGATTTGTTGCATGGTGCAGAGCAAGTGGGTAAACATACCTTGCAGTGTGGTTTTGATGTTTTAGAGGCCTCATGTAGAGCTGCTGTTACGGGGTCTGTTATATGCAGGCATGCTTGGCTCAAAGAGCAAACCTTACCAGATCATGTCAAAGCTAAATTATTAGATGCACCTCTTCAAAAAGATGTATTGTTTGGTGTTAAAGCTGAGGAGGTGCTAAAGAAAATGGAGGAAAAAGCAAAATCAATGCAAACAGTGAAAGATTTCCTGCAGGTACAGCCTCCACGTTTCAGCAGAAACTGGCCTTCAAAAAATTGGTCCTTTCCAGCCACGGACAGACCTCAAAGGGGCAGATACAGGCACCCAAGGGGCAGAGGGCAACCTCAAGGATCTTTCAGAGCCAGACAGTGGCAAGCACCAACCCCAAGAGGTGGAGAAGATAGATCACAGTCTTTTAGAAAACAGACACAATGACTTCCCCCTACACCTGCCAAGCAAAGCTTTAATGGCAGCACCTTTGGGCGGAAAACTGACATTATTCTCAAAAAATTGGCATATTGTTACAAAAGACAAATGGATTCTGGACATTTTAGACAGAGGCTACAGGTTCCACATTCACACCCTTCCAAGAATGAGAGGCATGCCAAACCTGCCACAAAATCAAAGGGCAGAGGCACAAAAACAAGTTTCAGCTCTCATGGACATGAAAGCAATTCAAGAGGTACCTGCAAAAGAACAAGGTCAAGGGTTTTATTCAAGACTATTCCTGGTACCGAGGAAAGACAAAGATTGGAGACCTATCTTAGACCTATCCATCCTAAACACATATCTACAGGTGCCAAAATTCAAGATGCTCGCATTACAGCAGCTTCTTCCCATGCTGGACAAGGAGTCTTGGCTGGTAACATTGGATCTCAAGGAGGCATACCTGCATGTCCCTATCAGACAAGATTGCAGAAGATACCTCAGATTTCTTGCAGGTTCAACCCATTACCAATTCTCTGCATTGCCCTTTGGCTTATCTGCTGCTCCCAGAGTGTTTACAAAATGCCTGGCATCAGTAATCACCTTCTGCAGACTACAAGGGATACACATCTACCCATATCTGGACGACTGCCTGATCCAAGCGGACAGCAAGGACATACTACTGCAGCACCTGGTGTTTGTAATAAAACTGTTGAACTTCCTGGGATACACAGTCAACAAAAAGAAATCAAAACTAATACCCTCTCAACAAATAATTTTCCTGGGTGCCAACTTGGATACAACCACCCAGATGGCCTACCTCACGCCAGACAAGCAAGGGCAACTGTCTCAATACTTCAGAAAAATGGCAACTTACACCAGGCTAACTGCAAGGAAAATCCTGCAGGCTCTGGGATTCATGGCATCTTGCATCCTACTAATCACATGTGCAAAGCTGCATGTGAGGAAACTTCAATGGTACCTGAAAAACTTATGGTCTCAACACAGCCACAGCTTGGAAACAATTATCCCACTCATTCCATGCCTTCAAAAGGAATTTTTGTGGTGGACTCAAGCTTACCAAAGAAACACAGGTCTTCCTTTCTGTGTACCTCAAGCAACTCAGATCATCACAACAGACGCCTCAGACTACGCCTGGGGAGCACACATGATGGATCAGTGCATTCAGAAAAAATGGACCCGAAAAGAGAAGCACCTTCACATCAACCAAAAGGAGATTCTAGCCATGCAAAAGGCTATTATGACCTTCAAAGACCTACTGCATCCAGGCCAGCTATTGATAAGGACAGACAACACCACAGTGATGTGGTACATAAACAAACAGGGGGGGGGGACTCATTCATACCCCCTGTGCAGGCAAGCCATGACCCTATGTAACACAGCACTGGAAGTGCAAATTCAACTGCAGGCACAATTCCTCCAGGGAAGGAAAACACACTGGCAGACAACCTAAGCAGAAATATGACAGATCCACATGAATGGAAGTTGCATCCTCAACTTTTCACAAAGATAACTCAGGCATGGGGACAGCCAGACATAGATCTCTTTGCTACCCACAGAAAATGCCAGTTGAAAAAATTTTGTTCAAGGACCTATCATCCACAGGCCTGGAAAGTGGACGCACTTTCCTTCAATTGGGCAACATTGACAGTCTATGCTTTCCCTCCTCTTCCTCTGCTGCCCAAAGTTCTATTAAAAGCCAGAGCAGAGAGGCTGAAAATGATTCCAGTCGCTCCAGACTGGCCAAGACAACACTGGTATCCGCTCCTGAAGAGCCTGACACATTCCCCACCATGGATCCTACCTCTAGTCACTCTTCTGTTGTCCCAGCACAACTACAAAACCCTTCACAGCCATCTCAAAACTCTAAATCTAGCTGCAGGTAGAATTCCTTGATTTCCCAACAGTTTCTCCTCTCCAAGGAGGTGCAGGATGTCATCTTGGAGGCCAGAAGACCTTCTACTAGAAAGGCTTACTCTGCCAAATGGAAACGATTTTGTGCCTGGAATCAAGAAAAGGGACAGAATCCTTGGGTAATAAATATACCTCAAATTTTACAGTACCTAGCTGAGATGTTAAACAATGGACTTTCCTTCTCCTCCATCAAGATCCACGCTTCAGCCATTTCTGCACAATACAACACAGATCCTCCATTATTCTCCCCCCCCCCCTCTCTTAAGGCAGTTCCTCAGAGGGGCAAAGAATTTAAACCCCCCCAAGGAAACCACCAGTCCCTGCTTGGGACCTCAACTACGTATTGGAAAAGCTGACCCTTCCTCCCTTTGAGCCAGCTTCTTCAACAGAGTTACAGTACTTGTCATGGAAAACAGCCTTTCTTCTGGCTATCACCTCAGCATGCAGGGTTTCGGAGCTACAGGCCCTCATGACTTTGCAACCATTCATCATTTTCCATCAGGACAGAGTTTCCTTACGAACCAATCCTACCTTTATGCCAAAGGTAGTATCCAGTGTAGCTTTGAATCAGACTATCCACTTACCTACCTTTTATCCTAATCCACAAAACAAAGGGGAAAGACTACTACATTCCTTGGACATTCACAGACAACTTCATTACTACTTGGACAGAACAAAGCCATTCAGGAAATCTGAGCAACTCTTTGTGTCCTATGCTGTAGGTGCTCAGGGAAAGGCTATTTCCAAACAGACAATTTCAAAATGGATAGCCCACTGCATACGTTTTTGTTACTCATTCCATGGAAAAACTGTGCCTACATGCATCAGATCCCACTCCACCAGAGCCACAGCTACCTCTGCAGACTTCCTCGGGGGGGGGGGTCCCTACCAAGGACATTTTGGAAGCAGCCACCTGGAGTTCATTGCACACTTTCTCCAAGCACTATCACCTCCCACTATACTCAAAATCTAGAGCAGGCTTTGCCACAGCAGTCCTGCAGGGCATCCTAGCCCCTCCTAGTTCCACTTAGTGCCTACCACCCTTACTTAGCTTTGGGATTCTACCCATCTGTTATGACTGCAGCTGTATGCACGATGAACATAATACAGTTTTGTACCTACCATAAATGTAGATGTTCGAGTGCTCATACAGCTGCAGTCCAGGTTTCCCTCCCTCCATCCCCTCTTACGACAGGCCTTATGACAAACACTTTTCATATAACCTTTTTGGGGTATTCTTTTATGGTGTATTTGCTTGCAACTACTGTTTTTGATTTATCAACATTGCATCTTTGCATGACATTATGTTTGCCTTCCTTCTGGGGGCACCTGACATCTGGGGCAAGAAAAACTGAAGAAAATGGCGTCGGCTGCCTCTTTTATACCCCTGCCGCACTGACGTCAGGGAAGAAGCGACGACAACCGACGCCGGACCTAGACTTTGGAATTTGGCCGACCGAGGACCCGCCTGACGGCAGGATAACCATCTGTTATGACTGCAGCTGTATGAGCACTTAAACATCTACATTTATGGTAGGTACAAAATTGTACTTTAAGATGCATGGTGCAGCACTTTTTTTCTACTAAGTGCGTGCTGTTTTTGTGTTATCTTTATAGCACTCCCAGCTAGAAGAACCCCTGCATGCTTTCAGAGAATATTATCTCCTTGCCAGTTTCTCTTTTCTTTTTTTATCTCCAGCCAATCACTCTCTAAAAGACTGTAACCAATGGAGACATAAGAACCAGACAGTCAATTTCTCTTTATCAGATTGTTTCCATGGAGACATGAGGGTCAGATACAGAACTGCTACTAAGCATACATTCATTTTTCTAGCAAATGAATGTATGCTTAGTAGCAGTTCTGTTTCCATGGAGACATGAGGGTCAGATACCGAACTGCTACTAAGCATACATTCATTTGCTAGAAAAAGCCTAATAATATTCAGTATTCTTTTTCATTTACTTGCTTTCTCCCACAACTTGTTACTAACCCATTCCAAGGTCCTTAATCTAGTCCTTCCCCATACAAGAATGAGAAAAAGCATTTTTCTTTTGTCATGCTCCCCCAACCAGTTTGTTTTTGACATTGCAGTGCCTACATTTCTTAAAGTTGTACAATAAGAAAGAGAGAAGGGAGAAAAAAAGAACAGCAGCACATATTTACAAACCCCCATGACACTTAAATTAACTGAGAACATTTTACTTTATACCATGTGAAGAAAACCATATGCTACAAAATAATACTATTAAGAAAAAAAATCTTCTTTACTTAGTTAACTTTTCCCCCTCTTTTCCCATCCCAAAGCATTTTTCCAGTCATTAATGACATGAAGTAGGGCATATACTTTACAGAGTCCCCCACAAGTCCAACAGATTCTGAAAAAGTCTAGTATTTCCAAATTTTCTTGTTCTGTCGCATTTCCCAAGAGTAATTATTGCATTGTAATCCCACATTAAGTTACTGGGTTCATTACTGTTCATCTGCATATCCCTAATCCTGTCTCTACTTCTTTTCCAACATACTGTTGAGTCTTATAGTCAACTCTCATGGTCTCTTCCTTCTCTCCAACATTTTACATGGAAACACTGGAAAAGGTTTCACAGGTGCAGTCTCTCTGTGGTATTTATTACTAGAAGAACAAAAAGCAGAATCTCCTGTTTCACAGCTCACTTTTTGTTAGACAAACTTTTGTATTTCCTCCTTAGCATGTACTTTATTAAAAAAATGATTTTGTCCCTCCAGGGAAGAATACTCTGAAGACAGCTGGGCACAGCAGTTTGAATCTCACACCTGCATCTTTGACATTCCCTGAATAGTGGAATGAATTTACTCCTCTTCTGCCTGGTGTGCAATGAATAATCATTCTCCACAAACACTCCCACTTTTAGTATTTTATTCTTCTGCCACAGATGTTCTTCGTTCCCCATTGCTGCAGTCCTTACTATTGGGTATAGTCCGCATCCAGTCGGCCCGAATACCAGAGTATAAGGCTGACGTCGGTCAGGGCGCATTAGACTGACGTCAGTACGTCAGGGTACTAATGCGCATGACCGACGTCATATCCTCAGTCTTTTTTGCCGCGTGGTCCGATGCAGAAGCAGTTTTGCGAGTGCAGGTTGGCGTTCTGAAATCTTTCCGAAACCGGAGTTTCAGACCGAAACAGAGTTGGCTAAGTACCCCGTTGGGGAACATTTTGGTTTTTTCTTGCCTCAGTATTTTACGGATGTCAGAAAAAGTGAATAACTGTATTTCTTGTGGGAAACAGATACCTCATAGGGATTACCATACCTTGTGTATACCTTGTTTAGGGCCTGAGCACGGCGTTGTTGGTTGCCGCTCTTGTGCTAGGTTTAACAAACGCACTATTAAGAGGAGGTTAGACTGTGCCAGGTTAGTGTTTGGGAAGCGTTGCAATTATAAAATGCCGTCGGATGCTCCGGCCGCTTCGTCAAGAAGCGCAAGGACAAAACAGCGAAGCCTAGGGTTGATGAACCGGCAGTCCCGGACGTCGGTTCTTTAGGAACTCAGTGGAGCCAGAGGTTTTGCCAGGAGTTTCCATGGAGTCCCAGGCAGAATCTTTACTGTTACAGGATGTGCCTTCTCAGGAGGTAGGCCAGGCTGAGGGGCTTCTCAGGTGACTGTTCTTCCCTCTCTTCCCAAGGTAGTTAGAGCCTCTCCTTCTGTTGCCAAAACTTCTTTGAGAGGTAGGCCTAGTTTAGCTTCAGTGGGGGCTTCTCCTAGCATTTCGGGTTCTGTACCTAAGAAACATATGCTTAAAATGGCAGAAGATTTGATTACTATGATTAGAGGTTCTATGCCCCGCCTGATAAGAGGCCTAGGGTGGAACCAGAGTTTGATTGTTTTGAACAGTGTTCAGAGGCTTCAGGGTCTTCTGGAAGACCTGCAGGAGTATCCTACTTATTCTGATTCTGATGTGGATGATTCCACTCCTACAGCTACTCCTCCTGAGGATTTCTCATTTTCAGAGACTCTGCATTCCATGAGGGAGCACTTTAAATGGGAAGGCCAGGATTACTCTGATTCCAGGAAAAGGCTTAGGGAATTCTTGTTTTACCCCAGCATAGGCCCTTAGCTATTCCTCCTGTGTTGAATGTGGTGGAAGATGTTTTGCAGAGGCTTCCTGAATCCTGACTCTTTGCCTCCTGCTCCTGTTAAGCCTGATAGGTATTATAGGGTGCCCAAGCTCATAAGTATTTGTTTAAGAGTCCTAGGGCGGACCCAGAAACTATTTCTCAAGGGCCTAAAGGTGTTAAAGCTTCTGTGGTTAAATATCCTGTTCCCACTGATAAAGAGGCAAGGGCTTTGGATAGGTGGGGAAAGAAAGTGTATACTTCTTCCACTCTAGCCATGAGAGCATTGAATTGTCAGTTTCACATGCTAAAATATCAGAATTACCTCCTTTCACAATTGAAATCTAAGGTGGATGCTTTGGCAGGAGGTATTGAGTGTAAAGAGTTGCTGGATTTGGTTCATGTGTCTGAACAAGTGGGTAAGCATTCTTTGCAATGTGGTTTTGATGCTGTACAGGCCTCCTCGAGGGTGGCCGCTACTAGTTCTGTTCTTCGCAGGCATGCCTGGTTGAAGGATCAGAATTTAGCTGAGCATGTTAAGACAAGGATTTTGGATGCTCCTTTACAGTCTGATGTGTTGTTTGGATCGCCTGTGGAAGCAGTTTTAAAGAAAATGGAGGACAAAGCTAAGTCTATGCAAACTGTTAAAGATTTTTTGCAGGTGCAGCCACCGAAATTTAGTAGAAATTGGCCGGCTAAGGGGTGGACATATCCTGCTTATGATTCCCAGTCTAGGGGTAGGTCTAGACGTGGTAGGGGCAGGGCTCAAGGTTCTTTTAGGCCTAGAACAGGGAGTTCGCCTGCTCAGACTTCTGGTGAGGGCAGGGATCAGTCCTTTCGTAAACAGACCCAATGACCTGTCTTTTCAGCTGCCAGTAGATTCCCGTCTGGCAGCTCCTTTGGGAGGAAGACTGTCTCTTTTCAAAGAAAATTGGGATTTAATTACTCAAGACAAATGGGTGTTGGATATCATTCACCACGGTTACAGATTTTATTTCCATACAATGCCCCCTTTCATAGGCATGCCAGACGTTCCTCCTCCACACAGAAAAGAGGCTCACAAGCAAGTTTCTCAATTACTCCAGATAGGGGCCATTCAGCCAGTCCCTGTATCAGAAAGGGGCCTAGGATTTTATTCTCGCCTGTTCCTAGTACCAAAGAAAGGGAACACGTGGAGACCGATTTTGGATTTATCTCTCCTCAACACTTTTCTGGACATTCCCAAGTTCAAGATGTTGGCGTTACAACAGCTTTTACCTCTGCTGGGCAAAGATCACTGGATGGTAACTCTAGATCTCAAGGAAGCTTACCTTCATGTGCCTATCAGGCTAAGTTGCAGGAAGTATCTGCGGTTTCGAGCTGGAAATTCTCATTATCAGTTCTCTGCATTGCCCTTTGGCTTATCTACTGCGCCCAGAGTATTCACAAAGGTTCTGGCTCCAGTGATAGCTTACTTCAGGCTTCAAGGAATTCAAATCTATCCTTACTTGGACGACTGCCTGATTCTGGCTCAAGAAAAGGAAGACCTTGTACAGCATCTGGAACATGTTATAGCAGTGCTAAGATGCCTAGGGTATTCTGTGAACGAAATAAAGTCCAGTCTAGTACCCTCTCAAGACATGTGCTTTCTGGGTGTGAGACTGAATACAGAAGCCCAGATGGCCTTTTTAACCCCGGACAAACAACAGAGTCTATCACTTTACTTCCGTCAACTATCTCATCAGTCCGTGCTGACTGCAAGGACAGTCCTTCAAGCATTAGGGTTCATGGCATCTTGTATTCTGGTGCTTCCCAATGCCAAACTGCATATGAGGAAGCTACAATGGTATCTCAAAAATGTATGGACACAGCACTGCCAGGATTTGGACACTGTCATTCAAATAATACCTTGCCTTCAAAAAGAATTTTTGTGGTGGGCTCAGGAATGTCACCTAAACAAGGGACTCTCTGTGACCCGGCCAGAGGCGAGTCAGATTTTAACGACAGATGCCTCGGACATTGCTTGGGAGCTCATCTAAATGGAAAGTGGATACAAGACAAGTGGCCTGCCAGACTACTGCATCTACATATCAACATGAAGGAGATGTTAGCAGTCCAGTTTGCATTAATGGCTTTCAAGGAGTTACTTCTTCCAGGGCAGGTGTTGATTCTAACAGACAACACAACTGTCATGTGGTACATCAACAAGCAAGGGGAACACATTCTTATCCTCTATGCAGGCAAGCAATGATTTTATGGGAGACTGCGCTAAGCTTGCAACTAACTCTTCAGGCAAGGTTTCTGCCAGGAGCACAGAACTCCTTAGCAGATGTGTTAAGCAGACAAATCATGGATCCCCACGAGTGGAAACTGGATCTTCATGTATTTCAAAATTGACAGTGTCATGGGGAACTCCAGACATAGATCTGTTCGCTTCTCCACTAAACCACCAGCTGCCACAGTATTGCACAAAGGGGTTTCATCACACAGCTTGGAAAGTGGATGCTCTGTCTTTCAGTTGGAAAAACCTTCATGTGTATGCCTTTCCTCCTCTACCTCTTCTTCCAAAGGTACTATTAAAGGTCAGACAAGACAGGCCAAGGATGATTTTGATAGCTCCAGATTGGCCTCGGCAACACTGGTACCCACTACTACGGAGTCTGGTAAGGAAGCCTCCATGGCCTTTGCCTCTGATTCCTCATCTATTGTCTCAGCAGGATGGTCATCTGCTCAATGTCAAGCTTCACTCTCTTCATCTAACAGCCTGGCATATTCTGTGTTGAAACACAGCAGGTCTCAACTTCCTCAACAAGTTTTAAATGTGATTATGGAAGCTAGAAGACCTAGTACAAGGAAAGTGTACAGAAAAATGGAAGAGATTTTTATTTTGGAGTACAGCAAAGAATTTGCAGGTTTCTGAGCCTAATTTGAGTGCGGCTCTTCAATACCTTACTGAGTTATTGGACAAAGGTTTGTCCTTCTCTTCTATTAAGATTCATGCTGCAGCGATTTCAGCTCACTATGATTGTGACCCACCATTGTTTTCGCATCCTTTGTTCAAGCAGTTTCTTAGAGGGGCAAAGAATATAAGACCCCCACGTAGAGCTCCTACTCCTGCTTGGGATCTCAATTTTGTGTTGGAAAAACTTACTCTACAACCTTTTGAGCCTGCGGCTACTGCTGAATTGAAATACTTGTCATGGAAGACTGCTTTTCTGTTGGCTATTACTTCTGCAAGAAGGGTGTCTGAGTTGCAGGCCCTTATGGCAGTAGAGCCATTTTTGATTTTCCATAAGGATAGGGTATCATTACTTACTAATCCTTCCTTTATGCCTAAGGTGGTTTCTAGTGTGGCTTTAAACCAGACTATTCATTTGCCTACTTTTTATGCAGACCCCCAAGATAAAGGGGAAAAGATTTTGCACACTTTAGATGTACACAGGCAATTGCGTTATTATTTAAGCAGGACTAAGGATTTTAGGCAGTCTCAGCAGTTGTTTGTTTCTTTTGCTTTGAGTTCGCAGGGCAAGCCTGTGTCAAAACAAACTATTTCTAGGTGGATTGGCTTTTGCATTTCATTTTGTTATTCCCATCATGGCAAGGAGATTCCAGCTGGGATTAGGCCTCATTCCACTAGGGCTGCTGCCACTACAACAGCATTTCTAAGGGGGGTGGCAACTAAGGATATTTTGGAAGCAGCTACTTGGAGTTCAGTGCATACTTTCTCTAAGCATTATCACCTTCCTATCTACTCTAAGTCTAGGGCTGGTTTTGCCACAGCTGTTTTGCAAGGCATGTTGTCAGCTCCTGCTTCTTTATGATTTGCCAGCCTCCCTTACCTCTGCTTTGGGATTCTACCCAATAGTAAGGACTGCAGCAATGGGGAACGAAGAACATAGTACAGTTTTGTACCTACCATAAATGTAGATGTTCGAGGATCCCATTGCTGCAGTCCAATTTACCCTCCCTCCTTCCCCTCTGTGTTTAGGGGTGGTTGTGTAGGTGAGGTTTCATGCTTATATTTTTTGTATATGTTCTTGTATATCTTGTACATATTTTTGGTGCAGGTATTTTGGGCCTTGTCTTTTTAGGGTCTTCTGACATCTGGGGCAAGAAAAGACTGAGGATATGGCGTCGGTCATGCGCATTAGTACCCTGACGTACTGACGTCAGTCTAATGCGCCCTGACCGACGTCAGCCTTATACTCTGGTATTCGGGCCGACTGGATGCGGACTATACCCAATAGTAAGGACTGCAGCAATGGGATCCTCGAACATCTACATTTATGGTAGGTACAAAACTGTACTTTTTGTCATAATGAACTCCTTCTGCTGGTAGGATTGCATCTTTACTATTAAAGGTGTAGTTTGCTTTCTCATTGCCAGGTTTGGAGAATACACACGATGACCCCATTCAACTAACAACTGCTGTAAAATACCAGTCTAGTTCTTTTTTGTGCTTTCATAAAATTAATGCAGTCTGTTCATTCCAGCTTCTCTGGTATAGATGAAAATTTCAGGTTTTCCCTATGTGCTCTGTCCTTTATTTCTATTATTTTTTAAAATATTTCTTTATGAGCAGTCTCATATTCAGCATGCTTTTTTCATTTCCACCTCTGACTTTTGCAGCTCTATCACCTCATCTGAATATCTGTTTAAAGCTTCTTCCATTTTTTCCAACCTTTTGTTGTGTTGATATACTCCATCAGTGTTTCAT
Organism: Protopterus annectens; assembly: GCF_019279795.1. Classification (NCBI taxonomy): domain Eukaryota; kingdom Metazoa; phylum Chordata; order Ceratodontiformes; family Protopteridae; genus Protopterus; species Protopterus annectens. The sequence continues at coordinate 238,455,496 of NC_056740.1, read as the reverse complement.
TTATTTTAACCAGGTGTGTGTGCAGTTGTCTTGTGTCTGCCTGTACATTACTAGTAGTAATGTCTGGAAGTTGCATTGCTTTTTGCTGAACAGCTACAGAACTTTCCCCAGTCAGTGTTTCTTCATCACTTTCTGTACCTGATTTTTCCAGGAGCTCTGTATTTCTTTTTTCCTGGCATCCAGGCAGTACACTTATAAGCCAGTTACTGAAGTGTATCCATAAACACAAAAGTCTACTGACCTTCTCAGTTGAGTTTCGGTTCTCACACTGGGAGAGCTAGAGTTAAGCTGTTACTCAATGTGCATCCATCTTGGAAGTCCCCTGCCCAGATCTACTTTTTTGGGACCTTTCCAAATGCTTTCTCCACATCTAGGAATATGCAGTTAGACTCTTTACTAATCTCTAGCTTCTTCTCCCACTGTCTGTTTCACTATAATCTAATCTGAATCTGAACTGATTTTTTACTACTCTTAGTATTTTTTTATCAGTCACTCTCTCCAGCACGTTCATGGAGTATGATAGGAGTTTGATACCTCTATACTGCCCGCAGTTGTGAATGCCCTCTTTCTTCTTGTACACTAACACTAGAATGCTTTTTTCTTCAGTCATCTGGGAAGTGCCTTTCTCTCGATACTGCTGTGAGTACCCTCAGGTGCCAAGTAACCTCCAACTCATCCAAAAGCACGATTCATGAAAAAGTAAAGGATTGCAAAAGGAAACAAACAGTATACCAATTTTGAAAATGGTAAGAAAAAAAAAACGAAAAGCAGACTGACTTCCAAACATCCCCCATTTCCACCTTACTAACCCCCCCCCCCCCCAACCTCAGATCTACACATTTGGTCCATGTACACACTATCCCAAATAGTGTTACTAAACAAAACACATGCACACATAAAACTCAGTCTTTTCCCTTACATAACTCAAATCTGTTCTCTTTTTTAGCTCAAGTTCTAACCTTTACCTACAGAACACACACATCTCTAAAGCTGTGCTCTTCCATTGCCCTAATACTACCCTTAAACTGATAAAAGTAATACTACTCTCTCTCACACACACACACACACACACACACACACACACACACACACACACACACGCACACACACACCTGGGAAAGGCTGCCACAGGTTTACTAGCTATGCCCCCTTTTGCCCTGACTATAAGGTAGTTACCACTGCCACCAGCACCCCTCACCAGCTACTTTAAGGCTCTTAACAATGGTTGTCCAATGTTTTTGTGTAATATTAATATTAATATAAATGGTAATTTGACCAGGAGCAAGGCTATTAGAAGTGACACACACAGTGTCACCAAATAAATATGCAAATACTCTCAGAACTTAAATATCTCTACAAAGATCAACCACAATGAAAGGGTTAAATATATTTAATAATAAATAATAAAAGAACAAGACAATACTAATTATTGATTCACAGTGACATCAAAGTTCAAAACCACAGGAACTATTTAAAATAACATTGCAGGACAGCCTCAGTCAAATAAAGAAAAACAATGTAGAAACTAACCTTTGCTATATTCCTGACTGAAACTAAGAGAATTATACTATTCCCTTACTTAATAGAGCAAGGCAGATGATATGGTGAATGGTCCTTCTTGTTGTCTGGCCCAAGACAAAATACAGAATGCTCGTTCTCACTAAGAGACTTCTCAGAATAATATCTAAAATATTACCTCTGCTATAGCTTGCAGAGTGACATCATTTCTGTTCATCTGACTTCGCTTCTCATGCAAACTTCCATTGCTGGAAGATGGCAGGATTTAGCACCTACCTGTAAAAATACACATATAAAGGCTTTTGCTCAGATCTGTGACAGGTGCTGCAAGTCATAAAACAATTACATATCTACCTTCATGCTTCAAGAGTAGTAATTAGTTCACCCCCCAAAGACAATACAGAAAGCTTCTTAGTACAAAGTTTGTGTATCTGGCTACATTGAAACCTGTGAGATAGCATCTTTGTGGCCTAGCCTATAAAGTGATTTCAGTTCAGATATATTTTAAAATTTGCTGGGCTGAAGTTAATGACCTGTTTGCCAGATTCCTCTGTTAAAAATATATACATTTAAACAGTTACAGTAGTGCATGTATATTTCTGTTCTCCCCATTAGGGCACACTGTGGATACATTTCATACACTAGCACTTTGGGAATACCTTCTCAACACAAACATCTGTAAAAATCAGTTAGATATACACATGACATACAGTTCTAATATATTTGTAACACAAGCATTTTGATATTCACAAATGACATATAATTATTTACAAAATTCCATCAAGCTGTGGTGGGAGTACATCCTCTCATCACACCAGTATTTAATGAACACAACCCATGATCAATGGTATGGTTTCGTATATACACACATATATACATACATATATATATATATATATATATATATATATATATATATACATACACACTCACACATACACACACACACACACACACACACACACACACACATATATATTATATATATGCACACACACACATATACATGTATATATGTATATATATATATATATATATATATATATATATATATATATATATACATGTACACACACAAAATATATATGTGTATGTATGGGTCTATTTTGACCCATCGAAATTACACTGCAGCGAAAGTCAGTTGGCAAGTCTGTTTTCACAAAAGTGCATTTATCCGAAAACACACTTTTGCAAAAAAGCAGTTCAACAAACAGTGTTCACTGGTTCCAGGATCCTGTGGTGGTGTAGATACAGTGTTTCGTAACTGGTGTATGGCAGGGAAACTTGTTATTGCAGATCACGGTATAGTAAGATAAGGGAATATTCCCTTTTCTCCACTGTAGTACGATCTTGGAATTAGTATATATCAGTAGTGGGGGGGGTGGCGGCCTTGCCCCCCTGCATAAATATGTGTACTGTATTTATTTATTTTTTTTCTGTTGTAGTATGATGAGGTGATTTTTGTGAAAGTGCATTTTCGGATAAATGCACTTTCACAAAAACATACTAGTCTAACTGACTTTTGCTGAAGTGTAATTTTGATGGGTCTAAGTAGATCCGTATAGATATATATATATATATATATATATATATACATATACATATGCATATATATATATGTGTGTGTGTGTGTGTGTGTGTGTGTGCGTGTGTAGAGGTCTGATTAAACATGTCAACTAGTGAAAAAGTTGTCATCTTTCCTGCCTGCATAATTTAGTTAACAGGAAAGCTGATCGACTTTGATGCAAGATGGATATAATTCTGGGATGAAGAAAATACCTGTTTTCCATAGCTGTGGTGGTGCAGTGGTTAGTGCTGTCACCTCACAGCAAGAGGTCCTGTGATTCAGTTCTTCTATGCGCAGTCTGTACGTCCTCACTGCAGTTGAGTGAGTTTTAAAGACATGCACCTACCTGTTAACTAAATTATGCAGGCAGGAAAGATGACAACTTTTTCACTAGTTGACCTGTTTAATCAGACCTCTACACACACACAGTATATGTATATATTTATATTTCATGTGTGTGTGTGTGTGTGTGTGTGTGTGTGTGTGTGTGTATATAGATCTACAGGAAAAAATCCCATACCTGGTAGACTGAGGCCCTTTGATAGAGAGTTGTGATTTATAGCACAAATGTTTCTTCCAGGACTTACTATTTTTAAATGCAAAATGTGGTGTGCTGTCTATAGTCCCTTTCAATTCATCTATTGTGTGTAGGATATTCCAGTTCTGTTAATGACCTCACAATATTTATTGATGTCACTAGAGTAAGGTAGAGAGGCTCTAAAGGTGTCTCTCATAGCTAAAGTTGCTTGTGGGGCATCAGGTGGAGTATGGTTGCCAAAATAGGCTCTACATTTCTTTTCCCTTTCTTCCCATGCAGCATTAATTTGAGAGTAGATCTCTGCCTCTTTGTAGCCTCTGTCTAAAAAGTCACACTTGTGAGAGTGAAGTGCTAAACCTAACTGAGTGTTATCATTGTGCAATCTCATTACTCTATAAATCTGCCCTTTTAGAACATTCTGGGTGACATGCTTAGTATGCATGCTATTTTTGTGCAGGACGTTGTCTTCCTAGTGGGTTTTCTGTAGACACTAGTATACATATTATTAAAGTCTCCTTTATTTATCTTAACATTTAAGAACTCTACTTTTAGAGCAGAATATTTACAGGTAAATTTTAAAAAAACAGTAGTGCCATGCAAGTAGTTGATAAACTCATTCAACAGTTCTGACGAGCCAAGCCAAAGCAAAAACATATCGTCCACAAAACGTCTGTACCAGACTATGTTTTCTTCATAAGCATTGTTATGCAACAGACAGGATTTCTCCCATTGCACTAATGCACGTTTGGCATAGCTTTTGGCACAGGCTGTGCCCATAGCCACGCCAACCTTCTGTAAGAAGAACTCTTTCTCAAATACAAAAACGTTATTCACAAGTACAAGCTCAATTAATGTACAGAGCAAATTCACTTTCTCATTAGTAAAACATCTCCTGTCATTCAAAAAAGCTCTGAAATTCTCTACTCCCCAGTCATTGGGAATCTCTGTAAACACTGTTTCTATGTCGAGTGTAACAAACAAGTCATTAGACAAAGTAGATACTTTATCAAACAGTTTAGATAAAAAGGACATGGTATCTTTTAAGACTGTGTCACATTCATCTAGAAGTGGATGTAAGTTTTTTTTTCAACAAAAATTGATAGTGGCTCTGTGCTCCAACCCTTGCCAGAAAAAGTAGGTCTCATGGGTGGGCACTCCAAGTTCTTATGTATTTTGGGAAGCCCATAAATCACGGGAATAAGGGGGTGTTCAACAGTAAAATAATTGAACAAACTCTCAGAAATTAAACCTGTCATGAGTAAGTCAAACAGCATAAAAGAAACTAACATTAACTAACACTGTTATTTTTAAATGAAGATTTTAAAATAAGATTTTATTTGTACTGTTTCCCTTGTATTTATAACAATTGTTGCATTGCTTGTGTGTGTGTGTGTACCTTTTAGTTCATTTATCAGATTTGCATATGATAGCTGATTGGTCTAGCCTTCTTTTTAAACTCATTTCTTTCTACTTGTTTATTAGTCTGAAGAAGCGACAGTGTTATTGTGAAAGCGCTCACTTTTATCACTTTTTTATGTTCAATAAATAGAGTTTTTGCCTAGCCGTGTTGGTTCGGTGCTTGTTTTTTTTACTTCAAGTTTATGCAGTTTTCTTGTACCCTACCTTTCTCCAATTACTGTGTATTTTTACTTTTTATGGACACTTTTTGCTGACTCAGGACAGGAGTTTGGCAGAAGGCATACAAATTGAGATGTCATACAACTCTGGATGTACAACTCTGGATGTAAACAGCCAGTTGAACTGAGTGATGGAGTAGATCTGTTGAGCAGCACTGAATTCACAAGTGGCACCCGATATAACTGAAGGGGACAGCTATCTTGACTTTATGCACCAGTTCAGAGACTTGGAAATCAAACTCTATAAGTACAAATGCTTGCAGTGGCAGTGTTTTCACTTAGAAGCCTCCTTAAAACATCAAGTAACACCTAGGGGCCTTCAAATTTTAAATATGCCCAGCTATGGTAATGCTTTTCCTGAGTTGTTAATGAAATGGCAGCTTTTAAATTTAAAATTTAGTGCTGAATACCTACAGCTGCTCACTGACTTCTTCCTACCTAAAGAGAAGGCGCTATACATTGAGATTGTAAAACTACAAACTGATATTATTTCCAACTTCTCATCAGATGTTATTAATGACAGGCTGGATGGGTTGCATGACAATATTTTATCATATGAGAAACGTTTGCAAACCACCAAGCTGAAGAAATTACAAAGGGATTTATCAGACTTTCAGAATGTTGCCATTTTTGCCTGGCCTAAGGAACATACTGACACTTCAATGAGAACACAATCTGAATTTACCAGGCAAGGCACTACCAATAACTCTGCCGGTGCACCAGATGGCACTGTTGGTTCCTCTGAATTGATAAATGCTCCAGCAGCTACTGTGGCTAATCAGGTTACTTTCATTTCATCACAACCCACTAGCTCTGCATCTCCCTTAGATAACCTGAAGAGTACTCATTCCTGGCCATCTAAAAATACTCAAATGGAATTAATAACAACAGAAACAGCCTCTACTTCAAAGGGAACACCTTCTATGGATTTTTTAACAGGGGCCTCGAGCAAGCCATTCTTTCCTTTAACAAATCCCCTCCCCATCAAGGAGAGAAGCAGGAATCAAGGGAGGAAAGGCCGACTACAATGTCTACAGAGTGTGGATTACACACAACCAACAGTGAAATAACGGAAACACTGAATGCAGGTTTGGTGTACAATATTTCTTCCACTGTACTTCCTCCAGCACAACTAACCCTACTGAATAAAGGGTTATCCTTTATTCCAATGAAAAAAGCTGAACATCTAGAGTTGCTTAAAGATTTGAGACTTTTCGGTAGATTATTGACACTCAAAAACGTTTTCAAAAGTGACTCTCGGCTTTATGTTACTGAATTTTAAAAACCCAGTACCTTCATTCCTCGACCTCACCCTGTGGTAGAAGCATTTGTTTGAAAAACAGTTCAGGGATTTGTTTAATACTCACTCTAAACCTCTTTTTTCAAACATGTCACATAGCCAGCCTTAGGCATAGGCCAACTAGCTAACAGGGGCACTTTTCCTATATTTATTTGCTGTAAGACGACCAGGATGGGGGCACCGAGTGGTGTGGTTGGGGGTGCCGTATAACCCTTTTGCCTAGGGCAGCAGTTGACCTAAGGCCGCTCCCATGTCACCAGATGACTCTACTGCTCTATTTGTGTTAAAGAATAGGCACTCAATAGAGGTTAGGCTTGCAGATAAAGGTGGCAGTATTGTGGTACTTGATAGAGATCTGTATCTAACACAAATAAGAAAGTTACTGTATGATGAAGCAACTTATTTAAATGTTTCAAGAACTACTGTTACAGGAATTATGGAAAAAGTTTATTTTATGCTGTTTGACTTACTCATGACAGGTTTTATTTCTGAGAGTTTGTTCAATTATTTTAATGTTGAACATCCCCTCATTCCCTTGATTTATGGGTTTCCCAAAATACATAAGAACTTGGAGTGCCCACCCATGAAAATCACTATTTATAGTGATTCCCAACAACTGGGGAGTACAGAATGTCAGAGCATTTTTGAATGACAAGAGATGCTTCACTAATGAGAAAGTGAATTTGCTCTGTACATTACTTGAGAATAACGTTTTTGTATTCAAGAATGAGTTCTTACAGAAGGTTGGCGTGGCTATGGGCACAGCCTGCACCAATAGCTATGCTAACTTTGCGTTAGAGGAATGGGAGAAATCCTGTCTGTTTTATAACAATGCTTAAGAAGAAAACATCGTCTGTTATATACATTTTGTGGATGATATGTTTTTGCTTTGGCTTGGCTCGACAGAACTGTTGAATGAGTTTATCAACTACTTGCATGGTACTACTGGTTTCTTAAAATTTACCTGTAAATATTCTGTTGTAGAAGTGGAGTTCTTAGATGTTAAGATCAGTAAAGGAGAGCTTAATGATATGTATACTAGTGTCTACAAAAAACCCACTAGGAAGAACACCTTTCTGCACAAAAATAGCATGCATCCCAAGCATGTCACCCGGAATGTTTTAAAAGGGCAGATTTATAGAGTAATGAGATTACACAATGATGCAGTCGGGTTTAGCACTTAACTCTCAAGCGTGATTTTTTTAGATACAGGCTACAAAGAGGCAGAGAAAGACTCTCAAATTAATACTGCATTAAAAGAAAGGGAAGGGAAATGTAGAGCCTACGTTGGCAACCATGCGCCACCTGATGCTCCACAAGTAACTTTAGCTGTGAGAGATACCTTTAGAGCCTCTCTACCTTACTCTAGTGACATCAATAAATATTGTGAGGTCATTAAGCAGAACTGGAATATCCTACACACAATAGATGAATTGAAAAGGACTGTAGACAGCACACCACATTTAGCATTTAAAAATAGTAAGTCCTTGAAGAAACATCTGTGCTATAAATCACAACTCTCTATCAAAGGGTCTCAGTCTACCAGGTATGGGACTTTTTCCTGTATATCTTGTTCAGCCTGTAAGTATATACTTACAGGCGCAACATACATACATCTTCATGTTAATTTTAAAATCAAACTTGATTTTTATGCTGACTGCAGAACTCCAAATATTATTTATTTTGCAAGCTGCCAGGTCTGTCATGCCTTCTATATAGGCAAAACTAACGGACCACTGAAGGACAAGATTCTCGGACACTATAGGGATATTGGGAACCAGAAAGATACAAATGCCTTAGCACAACACATTGGTTTACATGGTTCAGTAGTTCTTTGTACTTCAGGTTTTGGACATTGGTATTAGAGTGGATGATACATCTAATAAAACAAAAGGCCGGGCAGAAATGGATCTTGCTCTTGAATGCAGAGAAACTCCCTGGTTTAAATGGCATCTCTAGCCTTAAACCTTTCTTGAAAGCACACCCGCTTAAACATTGTTATTTTTAAATGAAGATTTTAAATTAAGATTTTATTTGTACTGTTTCCCTTGTATTTATAACAATTGTTGCATTGCTTGTGTGTGTGTACCTTTTAAATAATTTATCAGATTTGCATATGATAGCTGATTGTCTTGCCTTCTTTTTAAACTCATGTCTTTCTACTTGCTTATTAGTCTGAAGAAGCAATAGTGTTATTGCGAAATCGCTCACTTTTATCACTTTTGTATGTTCAATAAAGAGAGATTTGCCTAGCCATGTTGGTTCGGTACTTGTTTTTTACTTCAAGCTTTTCTGAAATCAGTTTGTCTGTGTTTAGTTTGCAAAGTTTTCACTCTTCTTCCTTATTGTTTTACTTTTTAGAGTGGCTGAATAAAAAGCATTCTTTATTTTTTTTGTAAATTTTTATTTTATTCCTTTTTACTTTTTAAGTAAAATATGTGTTCATCTCTGGTTCTGTCACGTTTCTCGATAAACATAGTAAGATGGCAGTTAGCTTATCAGTGGAAAAAATGCCAAGAAGCTCAGTGCTTTTTCCACTGTCTCGCGAGAAATGTGACAGAACCACAGAGGAGCTTTCTTTTGTTTAGAAAATGTAATTCACATTCACTTATTCTGTCATTTTCTCAAGTGAATCCCTGATTAGAAGCAGTCTTGTATTGTTGTATTTTTGGGACTGTGTGTGTGTGTGTGTGTGTGTGTGTGTGTGTGTGTGTGTGTGTGTGTGTGTGTGTGTGTGTGTGTGAAGGAAATGTTGTAGGGAGATGCGAGCTTGTGTGTGTGTGTGTGTGTGTGTGTGTGTGTAGGAAATTATGTAAGGAGATGTGAGCTATTGTGCGTGTGTGTGTGTGTCTCTGTGTGTAGGAAATGATGTAGGGAGATGCGAGCGTTTGTGTGTGTGTGTGAAATGATGTAGGGAGATGCGAGCTTGTGTGTGTGTGTGTGTGTGTGTGTGTGTGTGTGTGTGTGTGTGTGTGTGTGTGTGTGAAATGATGTAGGGAGATGCGAGCTTGTGTGTGTGTGTGTGTGTGTGTGTGTGTGTGTGTGTGAAATGATGTAGGGAGATGCGAGCTTGTGTGTGTGTGTGTGTCTGTGTGTGTGTTTAAGGCCGTTCGTAGTACAGTGCATCGTGCTCTGTCCCTCTTTGGTTCTGTCATGTCTTTGTGGGTGTGTCCCTTGCCAACGAGAAGCTTGATTTTTTTTCCGCTGTCTTGTGCAAGTGTGAGAGAACTACAGAAGAGTTTTCTTTCTTTTTAGAAAATGTATATTAATTTACACTCACTTATTCTGTCATTTTCTCAAGTGAATATTTTAAGTGTCCCTGATTAGAAGTGTTTTTTATTGTTGTTTTTTTGTGACTGTGTGTGTGTGCGTATAGGAAATTATGTAGGGAGATGCAAGAGTGTGTGTGTGTGTTTAAGCCTGCTTGTAGTACAGTGCATACTGGTCTGTCCCTCCGTGGTTCAGTCTGTAAGGGTGTGTCCCTTGCTGATGAGAAACTCCGCATTTTTTCCACTGTCTCGCAAGAGTGTTACTGAACCACAGAGGGATAGAGCCACAAAGCCAATTTCAATAAAAAGTATTCTAAATAATAACTAATAATTACTGTAATGGGAGTATTTAATTAATCTTTGTTAAATGTTTTTAGATAATTGGTTTTATTTACCAGCATTTATAAAAAGAACATTTTGACTTATGGGAGTTTTAGTTCTTATTTTATTTTGTTTGTTTAACATTTATTTACTGGGAATGCCCAACTAGGACAGGGCCCATTTTCAGTGGAAGCCTGGTGAGAAATGCTCCAGATGCATGCCTTTGGAATGTGGGAGGAAACTGGACCACCTGAAGGAAACTCATGTGAACCCAGGGAGGACATGCAGACTCTGCACAGAAGGCACACCAGCTGAGACTCTAACCAGAGAGCCACTTGCTGTGAGACAACAATGCTAACCTCTGCACCATTTCTGGTGAAGTCTGTGTTTTGGACACAAATGCTGATTTTAAATGTGTAGAATTAAATGAGCTGATTCTACATCTGCAAGTGGCAAATAAAGATATAAAAGTTAAAAGTACAACAATTTTGACTCGTTGACCACTCCAGCACAGAAGGCCATCAGTGGGCAGGGTTTGATATGGCACATCTTAGGGGCACTACAGTACCACACAACTGCAGTTAATGCTCAGCACCTCTTAACTTCACACTGTTCTTACCTAGCTGACTCAATTCCATTAACTTCTTGTGGAAATCACTTAAACAGCTGTACTGAAGTCAAGGCTGAAAAGTCAAGAGTTGGATCAAACATAACCTGGATAAACTGTGTTACTAAGAAATACAAAATTTAGAATGTATCCTTGGGAAACAGAAGTGGGAATTTCGATGCGAGTCAGTGAAAATACACATCTGCAAACAGTGTGCCAGGGTTAATAAGCAAAGATAAAAGATGTAACTGTCCCAAGCAATCGCTGAATCCATCGCTAATGCTACTTCTATAAATGCTTCAGTCACAAAGCTGACATTCTTGGTAAATAAATATCTACCAGTAAAATGTCACCCCAATAGACTTAACAGCATGTCTGTTAGCATGTTAAGATCAAAAGACATACAACGTTATAATTAATGCTTTCATATAAAAACTGTAATGGGCCAAACTCAGGATGTAATCAAGCAAGCTGATGTCAAGAGCCACTATGGCTTATTATCCGCCATTATGCAGCATATATGCTGAGTATTAGCAACTTCCACTTAAAAGAAATGGACTTAATAGTTATTACAACAGTATGTGCTTCAATTGGTAAACTTAAAGAAATATTATATGCCATATAGTATTCATGAGTAAGAGAGAGTGTGTGTGTAGGAACAGATATAGAGAGATGCTAGAGTGTGTGTGCGTGTGTGTATGTGTGTGTGTGAGATTGCGCATCCCACTCTGTCCCTGTGGGGTTCTCTCATGTCTTTGTGGGTGTGTCCCTCGCCGAAGGGAAGTTCAGCATTTTTTCTGCTGTCTCGCGAGAGCTTGACTGAGCCACAAAGCCAATTTCAATAAAAATAATTCTAATAATAAAAAGAAAATTAAAAAAAAAAAATTCTATGCAGGGGGGAATGCCCCACCACCACCTCTTAATTATATATACCAACTTCAAGATTGCACCACAGTGGGGAGAGGATCCAAAGATCCCAGTCCCCGCTCTACTGAAATCTTGGACAACTGTTAACACAGCTGTTCAATATGCATGCATTTTGACCTTTTCAGGCCTGTATGTTCTGCATTGTGTTGTAGCTGATTAAATTGCATGATGTTATGATAGAAACTCATATAATATCACCGCAAGCCCATCAACTACACAAACCATCAAAAAACATGAAGCTCTAAAAAAATAATAATACAAAAATGAAGCTCTGATTAATGTGAGTTGTCCCCCCCCCCCAAAAAAAAATGTGTGTTTGAGATGTATATCTAGTCATATTTCATGGAACTAGGTGAAAAAAATAAACTAGCTAATATTAATTAACACTTTGCATAAATCCTACATATTTCTGAATACCTCCAGTATCCACTCTGATCTATAGTTATCTGCCTATAAAAAACACAAACAGGTATACATATATATGCATTTATTTATATATGTATCTGTATATGGACACAAATAGCCTGTACTATTTAGCTATATATGTATATGTGTGTGTTTGTGTGTGTGTATATATATTTATATATAATGTGTGAGTAGGTAGACATATATGTATTTATTTATGTACATGCCTATATTTAATTCTAGATAGTAGGCATACATGTAGATAGATATAGATAAATATAGTTCTAGATATTTGCTAATTAATGCGTACACTATTGCTGACATCAAAACCCACAGTTACACACTGTCTGGGAACCACAGACAGTAATGTGAGCAGTACGCACACACAGCTTGTCAAAGATTCAGTAGCAAATAGGACCATATGAATGGATGTAGTGTGTATTTGTAATAAAGTGGGTTAAGGGTCAGTGGCATTCATACTCTGTCACATAGCCAAACACACATGTAAATTCAACGTTCCATGTTATTTCTGCATTTACATTTGTGGTGTCTGTTGTTTCTCTGCTCTCATTTGATTAATGCAGACCATGAAAATAAGAATTAAAGCAATTATTTATGGTGGAAGAAGAATGGGGAGATGCCCCAGGCCGGTGTCCTAAGTTAAATATCTGCAGTGGATGGTATGTGGCAACTGTGTATAATAAAATGGCTTTCTAAATGCACTTGGCTTCCCTGGGGTAAAAATAAAATAGCCCAAATGGGTTCTTTAATGCTCAGTAGAGATGGCACAATTAAGAGAGCTGATGTCTTCCTAAGAAATTTGATTTACTAGCAGCCTTGAGGCGATCCAGTAGGCAAGAAGGATAGTCTCTTCTTTTTTGCATTTTTTTTAAACAGTTATGAAGACTTGTTTATTAAAAAAAGACTACTCACCATACCTCATCACCCTCATTTCAGCAAACAGCTTAGATATGTTTATTCTAATGACATGAAATCACGAGCCTTTTCCCAGTTTATATAGTTTTATGGCAGTGCATGTGTATATGTGCATATATTTCTTTGTGTGATATATTTGTAATTAACACATGGAGAGAAAAGAAGCTGCTGGCCTCTGCACCCAGACAAGACAGTGTCATTTTCACAAAAGTCTGACTGCTGTCATGCATCTTATGGGATTCCATGTGAAGATGACGTATCTACAAGTTCCCATATGGTTCTTCTAATCACATGACAGTGTCTGACTATGTCCATGTCATGGACATGACAGTATGTTATACATGTTCGGATCTTTGTGCGATATGGATGTTGTTGCTGGAAAACATTATTGATATAGTTTTTTTCTCTTTTTCACCAAGAAGTTATTGTTGACAAATTAACTCGTGGCTGCATTGCTTCATGCAGTTGTAATACATTTCTGAATTGCTCTGCCATGTTATTTACCCTCATTTGCAAGTGGGCACGTTACCATGATGTTGCCAATTTCTGTGTCATTATACAGTCATTAGCATATGATGTCGACAGTACCGCTTCACCAAGTTGTCAGCGTTCATTGTGGCTGACCATGCAATTTTACCTGATGCATTGTACTTATTCATTATGAATACTGGTCATAAATTGATAGCACGAAAAATCAGATATAGTTACAAATTACAATATATGTTTGCTCTGTTACTGTATTATTAGAGAATTAATAATCTGATCTAGGTTTCTGTAGTTTTCAGGTTTTGTTCCACTACTTGTAAAAAGCAATGTCTTTTGGCATTTCCTGGTTAGAGGAACCCACAGTGGATCACCAGTCTGCAGATTGATTGACAGTGGTGTTTTTACAGTGTCAAGTTCCCGGCCCAGATCACAACCTTCACAGAAGGCACAAACATACGGTACCTACCTGCTTGTCTTTAAAACTCACCCGACCACAGGGAGGACATGCAGACTCCACACAGAAGGAGCTCCAGCCGAGAATCGAACAGGAGAACCTCCTGCTGCGAGGCAACAACGCTGACTGCTGCACTACCACAGCCGACTATTCCACTACCTGTGCAGTAGGACCATATTGTTAAGTTAATGAACAGCTGGATTCTGACCCCATAATGTTACATGGTGCAGATGAATAAACGGATAACTGCAAAGGGTAAAATATGCATCTGTTATTTTAAGCATTATAGTTAGTTAAAGCCTAGTACCTTCTTGTTTAAAGTGGTTTTGTGTTCTGCCAGTGGTGTGTGTGTTGGGAATTTCACATGGATGTCAACATGAATGGCTGTGCAGTTTTACTCAGAGTTGGAGGAAACAATTGGGGTCACTAAGAACATTTTTTTCTGGGATTTTCAGATAGGTATACGACTACACAAAAACAGAATATGCAAACTTCATGGATAAAGGTTGGTTCTCAAAAACGTAACAAAGCAGGAAGAAATATAAAACCAGCCCATTTGATTACAGTTGTAGTCATTTAAAAATTCTGAATAGAACAGTGCTTAGGTTCATAGGTTCATAGGTAGGTACTAGGCTATCGGCCCTAGGGCCCATACAAGCCTAGCCAAAAAATGTACCCTGGCTTTCGCCACCCAAGAAAATTATTTTCCTGTGCCCCTGTCGAGCAGAGCCACAGAACTGATCGCCGGGGTGAATTTCGCATTTCCCATCCAATCATCAAGATTTTTCTTGAAGAGTGCTAATGAGGAGCTCTGTTTGACATAGATAGGTAGTCTGTTCCAGAGTATGGGAAGTCTCTGGGACAGGAATCTATCCCTCCAGCATGTTCTGTTTATTGTGGTGACAAGGTTAAGGTCCCTAGAGCGTGTAGCTCGGAGGGATTGGGATTTCTTTAAGTGGAGCATGTCCAACAGCTCTGGGTTTGACATAGCTTTGTATGTTAGGCAGAGATCGCCCCTGAGTAGGCGATATGCGATGGAGTAAAGCTGTAGTTTTTTGAGAAGGATCTGAATAGGGCATCTGTTTGAGGCCAGTAATCCTCTTTATGAGGTATTTCTGTGGTCTTTCCAGTTGTTGTGGATGTCTTGTGAGGTACATACCAAAAGGGGCATTGTACTCTATAATGGGTCTAATGAGTGATGAGTAGAGGGGAACAATGACCTCTTTTTTTCTGGATGAGAATCCTTTTGTGATGAGATGAGCCACGTAGAAAGATTTCCTGACCACTGTGGCGATGTGATTATCAAAGGAGAGACTACTGTCCACCTGTGTCCCAAGGTCTCATCATATTTTTGGCATTAAGTAGACTACCAGCTATGTGGTAGTTCATGGGTACAGAGTTTTTACCAAAGGGGATGACAGTACACTTTTTGGCATTGAGCTTCAGGCCATGGCTTTGACACCAAGTATCTGGATCAGTGAGGCCCTTTTGTAGTTTGTCCACATCGTTAGGGGTTTCGATTATGGCTCCTAGTTTGCAGTCATCTGCAAACTTTGTTAGCCAAAGACCTTCTGTGTTGGCCTGCACTTCAGAGAAGTAGATACCAAACAGGAGAGGACCCAGGACTGAACCCTGCGGCACTCCACTTGTCACTGGTCTGATGTCAGATTTGGAATCCGCTACTTTCACAGTGTGGGTTCTGTCCATGAGCCAGTTGGCAACCCATCTTGTGACATAGGGATTTATACCTAGTTTAGTGAGCTTATCTATAATTCCAGAGTGGGGGATGGTGTTGAAAGCCTTGGCGAGATCTAGATAAGCTGTGTGAACCATTTTACCCTCATCTATGGCTTTGGTGACTGCTTCAAAGAAGTCAATCAGGTTTAAGAGACATGATCTGCCTTTTACAAATCCAAACTGAGTAGGGTCCAGAGTTTGGAGATTACCAATGCCTTTGTTTATGAGTTCCACGATGATACGTTCCATGGCCTTGCAGACCAGGCTCATCAGGCTAATGGGGCAGTAGTTCCCGGGGTTCGTCGTGGCTCCCCCTTTGTGGAGTGGGATAACTGTCATGGTGCGCCATTCAGTGGGTACAAAGCCTGAGGTGAGGCTATGACTGAACATGGTACTTAGGTAGGGTGCCAGTTCATTCTGTAGTTCGTGTAGAACTCCAGCTCTATTCAGTCGCTTACCGTCTGCTCAGAGGTGACCTGTGCCTGACATACAAGGCCATGTCCAACCCAGAATTGATGAACGTGCTTCACCTCAAAAAATCTAGATCCCTCAGAACTACAAGGGCGGGAGACTTAAACCTTGACACGGTTATTAATAGGACGTGCTGGAGGGACAGATTCATCACCCAGAGACTCCCTATGCTGTGGAACAAAATCCCGGTACATGTGAGGCAGAGCAACTCGCTGGCTTTGTTCAAGAGAAATCTTGACCAATGGATGGGAGATTGCAGATATACCCCAAGGATTATCTCAGTGTCACTGCTTGACAGAGGCACAGCAAAATAATGGGCATAGTGTCCTCCAAACTAAAGGGGTGGCGAAAGCCACAAAACTCTGGGCTAGGCTTATAAATGCCCTTGGGCAGATAGCCTAGTATGAACCTATGAACCTATGAACGCAGCCTGGGATATTGTCAGGTCCCATGGATGCTGTGTTTTTGGCTTTGGAGAGTGTGTTTTTTATCTGTGCAGTCGTGATTATAGGAACTTTGCATTCTTCCGGTATAGAGATGGGCCTTCTAGGGGGTGAGAGGGGGGTAAAGTTAGCACTGAACCTATCTGCTAGGATGTTGGCAATATCAGTTGGTTCTGTATATTTAGTGCCATTATGCTGTAACTCAGAGCAGATCTGAGTGTTCCCATTTAGATTCTTGACATAGCTATAGAATGCTTTGTGGTTGTCTTTAGAGTCGGTGGCAATTTTGTTTTCGTAACTAGCTTTGGAGGATTTTATGAGGGATCTCAGCTTCTTACTAAGGTTGACCAGGAGTTCCTCCAGTCATGGGATTTTACTCTTTTTTGCAACAGTTTCTTTCTTCTGTTGTAGAGTTTGTTTATGGCAGAGTACCACCAGATTGGCTTCCTTTTTTTGGAGGATAACATCTTGGTTCTGTTAGGGACAGCATGATCCATGCACTTGTGTAAGTGCTTATAAAGTGCATTTGTGTAGGATTCAGCAGTCATACCTCTATTGTCCGTCTGCATGGGTGTCATGAAGTTTGCCACTTCTGTCTTAAGAAGTGTGAAGTTGGCTTTTGAGAAGTTTTTTATGATGGTTTCCCTAAATGGGGCTGGGGGTGAGATGTGGATGTCTAGGCTGATTAGCTTATGGTCGGATCTGACCAACGAGGAATTGACCTCTGGTGTGGAACACTGGTTTCCCATGTTGGTAATGACCAGGTCTAGGATATTGCTGCCCCTGGTGGGGGTGCGAATAAGTTGATCCAAGGTGTTGGAATTTATGAATTCTAGAAAACGTTGAGCAAAAGAGTTGGTACATGAGTAGTTTTCCCAGTTAATGGTGGGGTAGTTGAAATCGCCCATTATTAGGGTGTTGGGTTGTACCCTAATACTTTCCAGTGTATCAAGAAATGAGGAGTGTGAATCCCGGGGCATGGTGGGGGGTCTGTAGCAAGCTACAATTTGGATTGCAGTCTTGCCCAGAGTTAGTTGCACTTGGATAATCTCTCTCTCTCTCTCTCTCTCTCTTAGACTATCAAGAATCCACGTTTATCATTCTTAAGAAAAAAATGTCTCGCTGCCACTGATTGGGTGGGTGCAGAGGATAAAACAATGGCCATTTTCAAGTTCGGTTCTAACATGCTGAAAGCATTAACATAGATAGGTACACAGAGAGACATAGACATATTTATATATAGAGTGAGAGAGAGAGATGTAGCTGCAGCCAGATAAAGAGATATAAGGAATGTAAAAGTCCTATTATGTGCCTGAGCCTGATTTTCATCTCTGGTGCTTATGCAGCATTGACAGATTCACAGTACTGCTTTTACATGCCTGTGTGCAAGTCCATGGTTTACACAAGCTTGTTATCTTCATTGTGGTCAATCTGATGGATGTAGGGTTTTGAATTACTCATTCAGATCTGTAGATAAAGTGGTTTACCAACAACAGAGTTAAGCGAAATGCAGGCTACTGAGAACAGCTTTGTTTATGTTTATAAAGAGGTTCCTTTAATGTTATGATCTGTAGCCAGTAGAGGTAGATAGAATAGATGTACTCGTAGGAAACATTGTACATAAAAATATTTACCAAAATTAAACTTTTTAATGCATTTAAGCTGTAAGTGATGTCTTCTCCTGTACTTCCAGATTCTTAGAACCTCAGTACTCACATTGATCTTAAGTGTTTTCATTTAATTCTGTAGTTTAAACTGCTCTGCTTAAGTCACACCCAAACTATAAGCTGTAAATGTACAGACACTCACTACTCCATCCAGCTGTGCATGTGTTTTGACTTGTGGTTATTGTGTTTATAGGTGTGACTGTTTA